>NC_059551.1:6979696-7282727 GCF_905220415.1 Colias croceus | reverse complement strand
GAGTTATTGAGAAACTTAGCACAGTAGTAACTTTTGAAGCGCGTTGCTGTGATGTAATTTAATTTTATTTACCGTGTCACCGTTACGTCAGCTAACACGGTCAGACGATATTATATAACGTTTTCGTTATTTATCTAGGTTATATGACAACTCAGAAAAACCCTATAGTTACTGTGGAATGTTTCAGTTTAATCGATTTGTTATCAGTAATTTTTCTATTGAAAAAATATTATGGTTTCCCTGCGGTTCTTCCGCGTATATTTCTTGGGTTCTTTGCAGAAATGCTTTGATTAATTAAATCTGTATATTAATAGATTTTATTATTGCTTTCGCCTGGATTACTTATTAGAGAGAATTAAACGCTTTATAAATTAATGGTGTTCGCACTCCAAATATTTCAATGTAATAATTTGAATATGACGATATAGCGCCTACCTAATAAGTAAAAAAGTGACCAATTGGGCATTCAATACCAATTGGCAAAAATTCCACCAAAATTAATTCAGGGTTTCGTCCAGACTTAATTTAGAATTTAGATAATTAACGTAAACCACACTTGCAGGCAAAAATCGAGTTCGCCGTGAAACTCGGTTACTCAGAGAGCCTGGCGCGCACAGCGCTGAAGCGCTTAGGGCCGGACCCGCCGCGCAACGAGCTGCTGGCCGAGCTGATAAAGCTTGCGGCGAAGCGGCCACAGCGGGCGCCTTCGCCCCCGCAGCCCCTCGACCCGGAGCCGGCGCAGGACCGGGCGCCGCTAAGGCACATCGTTATAGATGGCAGCAATGTCGCTATGAGGTGAGGTTTTATGCGGGTAGATGTTTATCGGTTCGAGAATTGAGTATGTGTAAATAACTGATTATATCTGAGTAAAAATGCATGATAGTAATAAAAGTGTCAATCTAGACACGCGGCAGCGTGTCAAGCCGAGTTCAAGCGAAGAGAACTGGCGAGCAGCAGCCGTGTGTATATTTACACGAACCATTTCGAGCCACTTTTCACCCCCTTATAACTCAAAAACTATTTAAGTTAAATAAACCAAATTTGGTACATATCAAGAGGACCTCAAGATAAACAAGAACCTTAAATTTCATAAATACAGATTAAACCGTTGCGTAGATATTAATATCCAAAAATCGCAATTTTTAAGACTGACTGACTTATAGACATATACAAAACCTAACCCACTTCCAGATGACCTAGAAAGTTCAAATTTTGTAATCAACTAGGTAATAGTGAGTGTACAAAGGAAAAAATCAGAAAATACTGAATTTATTTGTATTTAATTTTTTTTTCAATGACATTAATTTTGTTTGTATGGAAAAATGGAAAAGTTTAAAAAAATAGAAAATAGTACATTCACTTTACTAGTCTTAAAAAATAGACCAAAACTAGTCAGTGGCCGAAAAAAATTTTGAAATCCATCAATAAATGACTGAGATATAGATTATTTAAGTTTACATATTTTAGGACGAAACATCTGTAGATTCGAAGCGCCTCTGACATCACACTCACTCGCGCTAGTATCGCTAGGGCGGATTACTTCGATTGCATGATTTCTTTATTCAAAACTGTTATTAAACGTAAAATAAAAGAAAATTGTAATAAAAATATTGCTCATACAGTTAAAAATAATATATAATTTGACATATTCACATTTATTTATTCTTTATTTATGAGTGTTTAGTTTAGTTTTAATTTTAGTGTAATGGAAGAAGGCTTCGTCGAAGGTCGAAATGATTTAATTTGCGTAATATTAATATAAGTGAAACATCTTTAGGCGCGTTTAGAGTGAAATTTCAAGATCGCGTCATGGCAATACCGTAACGTCATGGAGTAAGGCGACGATTCTTCTACAACGATCTTTGCATCTTGGTAAAAGTGTGTGTACAAATTCACGCTGGATGTTTAGAAAATCATGTAATCTTTAAACGGAAAACGAGTTTAAAAAATTGCAGATAATGACGGGGCAATGTGCGCTGACATTCATAACATATAAGAAAATATAGAAAATAATACTAAACAAACCATACAGAGAAACCGCAAGAAAAAAAATATCGTATATAAAAAGTATTATATTCATAAAGTAAATCAAATTTGCAGAGTAATTTTCTGTACAAAAAGTAATGATATCCCACCAAAAACATAAATATGTAAAAATTGGAGCCGAGTTCAATCGTTGACTTAATTTGCCAAAAAAAGAAATGAGATCTAAATGTGTGCCAAGTTCTGCAGACAGTCCAGAAATTTATTTACAAAGATGTATTAAGTTCTTAGGTTGACTGAAAACTCAATTGTTTTATTTTCCCTTAGAGAACAATGTTTATTCCAAAATATGACTTTTTTAATTTGAATAATATAATTATTTTCACAAAGCAAACAACTAATGACCTATTGAACCCCGTAATTTGATGAGGCTAGTTTTTAGAACCTCACAAAATATAAACAGTAGGTATGTAAAACTAGCCTCATCAAATTATGGGGTTCAAGAGGTCATTAGTTGTTTGCTTTGTGAAAATAATTATATTATTCAAATTAAAAAAGTCATATTTTGGAATAAACATTGTTCTCTAAGGGAAAATAAAACAATTGAGTTTTCAGTCAACCTAAGAACTTAATACATCTTTGTAAATAAATTTCTGGACTGTCTGCAGAACTTGGCACACATTTAGATCTCATTTCTTTTTTTGGCAAATTAAGTCAACGATTGAACTCGGCTCCAATTTTTACATATTTATGTTTTTGGTGGGATATTCTATAATACTCTGGAGGACGATGGTCGTTGAAGAGATATGCACTCTTGATATTCACATAAAACATGAATGGTTTTTTCGGTAATGTATGTTTTTTTAATTCCAACCTTGTGATGTTTAGTAGGTTGTTATTTTTTTTTATAATATATCTTTTAGTTCCCGTAAATTATCAAATTAACAATATAATAGGATTTATTTTATCTTTTAATCAGATTTAATGCTCGGTGAACATTTCATAATATCCAGGATAAATTATCTCTACCAATACAAATATACTGTAATAACTAATAACCTTATCATAAATAATATCCTCGTTGAAAGGACCATTGTATTTTGTTAAAGCATAAAAGTTATTATTTCACTATTATTATGAGACAATGACGATGTGAATAAAACAATGGTCGTCTTAGAATACGCATGATCCAACAGAAATATTTTATTCAGACATTGACATTTTATTACACTAATCTCAATAAACAATAGAAACTAAGTAGGTTCTAAACATGAAAATATTTTGTGTTAAGGCCGTGTACGCGGTCCGTGCGCTGTTTGGCTCAAATATGTGATTTTTCAAACCAGATTGTCCATCAACCACTTATCTTACAAACATATGAATTACTAATAATTTTAGGAAATTTTATTGTCTATATAGTTAGTTAAGAGTTTTTTTCAATTAATACAGTATTTGTGAATACCATCAAGATAACTGAGCCGATGATTACTTGATTTCGCTTTTAGTGTCAATTTCGAAGCTAAAAATATCTGAAATCGCTGACAGATCTAACACACAATTTTTTTTAACTAACTGCAAAAATCCTTATTAAAATAGTTAGTTAAAAGATTTTTTTATTTTGGACTCCTAACTTACGAAATTAAAATCCGAACAATGTGAATTTTTTTAGAAATTATAGTCGACAAAATGATTATTTTCACCAAGATATTTGACTTAGTTTAATATAATTTTTACATATTGCAATAAAAGAACGTCTTACTTATAAGATAAAATTTAAAAAATCAACTAAGGTACCTCTATTATTTTTCTACAATTTTTTTTAAAGTACTATAAAACACTGCGCGCGACCCGATTAAAATCAGTCGGCAGCGAGCCTTTCCAGAGAGAGGACATGTTGCTCGGCGCTCTCCTGTGGACTTATGCTGTTCATAGTAAAAGGATAGCGCAAGCTGCGATCTATCGTAATAGATCGCGGAGATTTTGACTTGCGTTAAATTTAATAAGCCCTCTTAATAATTGAGATAATTAGTATGAAATCAAGTTTTACCTAATGCTTTGTACTGTCATATCGTTTCATGGAAATACATAATAATGTAGTTTTAATTAAATATACTTTTATGGAACTGGTTTGACTGTGCAATAGATGTGAAATAGCTGTTTACAATTAAGACGGAACGGGTTGATTTGTTGTATTTGTTTGATAATTTTATAAAATCATTGATTTGTTTTGATTTGAGTACACGCCTTAATAGTGTGTACATTGTAATTATTGCGCGCATTAGCAGACTATAATCTTACGGCAATAAATTTTTTGCATATCATTTTTCGTTACAACTTGATAATTTAGTCTAAATAAACATCAAATTTTATTGCTGTGTTATAATTCAAAGTTCTTTTTTATCTTAGTCTATTATAATATATCAATGCGGAAGAGTTCACAGAAGATATCGGCTTTACACATAATATAATTAAAAATTAATAATATAATTTTTGTTTACAGTCATGGCAACAAAGAGGTGTTCTCGTGCCGAGGTATCGAGATTTGCGTGGACTGGTTCCGCGCGAGAGGCCACAAGGAAATCACGGTGTTTGTACCAAAATGGCGGAAAGAAGCTTCGAGACCCGACAACCCCGTGTCCGACCGCGACTCGCTGGAGCGGCTGGAGCGAGATCGCGTGCTCGTATACACGCCCAGTAGACTTCTCGGAGGAAAACGTCTCATTTGCTACGACGACAGATACATATTAAGACTCGCCGCAGAAACAGACGGAATAGTCGTTTCCAACGACAACTACAGAGACCTAGCAGCAGAGAGCCCCGAATTCAGAAAAGTAATCGAGGAAAGATTACTCATGTACTCCTTCGTCAACGACAGGTTCATGCCTCCGGACGATCCTCTCGGTAGATCTGGACCGACGTTAGACGCTTTCCTCCGCGCCCCTCCCTCCCGCGCAGACCCTCCACCGCCTTGCCCATACGGAAGAAAATGTACATACGGCAATAAGTGCAAGTTCCACCACCCAGAAAGAGCCGGCAGACCGCACAAGTCGGTTGCGGAAAAATTGTCAGAACGTGCGGCGAGGAAAGCGCATTTGCACACGCTCAGTTTGCCGCCTGGTGGCAGACCGACGGATAATAAGAAACCGCTAGCAAGAGCACATTCAGCCACTCCAAGATTGGCTGATCCAACGCTTGCAACACATTTCGATAGAGCCCAAATTCAACCGGGACCTTCGCATCCTCCCCCTGACGCCAATCCGCACAGGAAACTAGCTCGACAGCTGACATTGAACCCAGCGTGTGATCCGAGATTACACGCATCCGCCGCTAGAGTATCTTCTGCTCCAGTCGGCGCTATGGGCGCCATGCCCCTACATATGGCAGGAGTTTCTATATCTCCGTGCGCTTCGGAAGGCGCTCTTCAACTCTGGGAAGCCAGGAGACGGATGCACTACCACCTGGCTAACATCTTCCCTGAACCGCAAGTCGCGGAAGTGATGGCCGCGTACCCAGAAGAAACAGATGCCCAGAAGATGTGCGCTATCATCCTGGCCCGGTACAGGCCGAGCGAAGCGACCCTGCCTCATCCCATACACTGAGGAGACAAATTCAAATAATGGTCGAAAATTATTCTCAATTTCAAAAAGAAATCGAGCTTTAATTCGCCGATCTACTATGGATTTGAATATGGAATTGATTCTAGCTTTGCATACCTCATTTAAATTAATTGGCTAAATGAGACGTAGTGGACCTGTGGAGCTCAGGATGATAGACAGATTGCTGATGTCGTCTTGCTGTGGTAGAAACAACGAAATCTCTTGACGCTTGATGTCACTATTATTTTATTTGGATTGACTTGCTGTGCCAACGGTGGAATGGTAATTTTATCATTCCAAGGCATTTAGTTGACTTTTATTTTATGATATGTGCTTCTGAGAAGCATATGGTGTTATTTAATTATGATCTAAGTAGGACACCATTTAAATGTACAAATTCATGTTTATTTTATATTTTTGTCAACATTAATATCATCTAATAAAAATAAATGCAATAAATAACCATTTTAGAAATTCTAGTGCCTATAATAACATTGCCCTTTTTATATCCTCTTTAATAGGCTTTTAATAACATAGTTTTATATTGCAATAACATTAGATAAAGTTGTGTGATGGTATAAATCATTATTGGTACTATGTACCAAATTGAATTGTTTATCTTATAGTTAATAACTTATAAGTTTTATAGGTTATATAAAATATTATGTACCTAATAAATTTATTTACATTTATAAAAATCATGATTTTGTATGAAAGCATAGCTTATCTAAATATGCACCTTTGGCTTTGGCCAATTTATTATTGTATAAGCAAAATAAGACATTTAACTATAGGGAGATATATTATTATGGTCACTGTATAACATATTTTATTGTTGAAGGCCAGATAAAAGTAAAATAGTCATTTTATGTAGAAATAATTTTATAACACTGTTTGATTTTTATTAAATTGAACTTATAAAAAACCTTAATGCAATGCATACAATCGTAAGATATATGTTATCTACAATTAATGTGAAATGCTCCATACATTTTTGTAGTTATTTTTTTATTCTTTTATGGAGTATTGCACTTAGTATAATGGCGGGAATTGAATTTCACCAACTATTATGCGCTATATGTTGATGAAATTTGATTATTGAAGTACTCGAAATATAATTACATCATACATGCTTTTTGCAATATTTTGAGTACTATAGAAAAATTTCCTTGAGAAATGGTATATATGTTGTCTTTTTTGACATAGTTATAGGAATATAAATAAAAAGCAAAATTGTAAAAAAATGGTTTTATTTAATTACTTTTTCAACTTAACTCTGTTTGGATTATTAGATATTCTTTTAAGTATCATATTCATGTAGGATTTTCTGTCGCTTTTCTTATTTCCAGAAAATTCTATAAAGTTCTGTCCACTAAATTTATTAGTTGCACTTCCTGGCTTGGTACTTTCTGATGGTGAAAATACTCTGGTCTTCTTATCTTTTCTTTGTAAATATGGATAAGTTTTAGATGGTAAAATTTGTGTGCTAGTGTCTATTTCCATAGATTCCTCTTTTTCATTAAATGTTGCGTCACTTTCTTCTCTAATTGGTTGTTTTTTCTTATAAATATCTTCTATAACACCCTGTATGTCCAATAGACAATTTTTCTTGATGCCAAGACAACTCGTAGCAATACCAAAATTAGTAGCACTTGTTTTTCTGAGATCTTTCAAACAAATATATGGTATGGAATGAGTGAGACAATCTTCAATAAGGGATTCAACTAAAATTTTTGGATTTACTTCTGATTCTATTAAGATTGCTGAACAAATTCCACTTTGTATTGAACTTTGACAGTCTGATATACCAAAAAGTAGTCCTTCTACTTTCCTAAAAATAGTTCATATTAATTAACAAGAAGTTAACAGAAACATCTATTGTATGAATTGGAAAAAGATTAAAACATTTTAAACTACATATATAGCAAATAAGTAGTAGTAATTATTGATCTAACACACACTTGTTATTATGGATTGTTACAAGAGTGTGAAAATAAAACAATTTTCAGGTAGGTATGTACTTATTAATGATATTTGAATACTCACTCAATTGGTGGAGGTTTTGGCCTCTTTTCTTTGGGTATAGACTTAATTTCATTCCAGTGAGGTTTCTTAAATGTTGGTATGTTTACACAATGCTTCTGAAGGACTGCTTCCAGACTTTCTTTTTCGCCATCTGATGCCAAAGGCCTGAAAAGTTTTTAAGTATAATTCACCTGTTTATTAATTAATAATTACTTTTGAACACAAGAAAAATTTATATCTTAGTGGTCCAGTTTTAGTCTTAGTAAGTAATTTATAAAATATAATATTACCAAGTAACTGGATCGGGGCGGCAAACAACATTTTTAATAGTTTTCTTTAATTTAGTCTTGCTCATTGGGTTTATATTCTTAACCTTCGCAGCTGGTATTGACTCCATTTTGACGATTGTATTTATTATTTTAATTGGACTTGAAATAATGTAAAGCTACCTATTTAATACACACGATAGGTTATGTTTATTATTTTGTTCATGCTTGAGTTCCCTCACTTAAATGATACATTTGCAAATTGCAGTAGCACATAGAACTAAATTCTTCTTGCCTAATACATTCTAGTTATTTAAAATTAATTAATTGCAATCATGACACTTTTCTATTGAATTGAAATTTGATCAAAGAGTATAGTAACTATTTAAAAGGAATTTGATGAACCCCACAGATGAACCCCAAATAGTCATAAGTCAAATGTCAAAACTCAAAATAGACCATTATGTCAAACTTGAAGTTGACGTATCTAGGGTTCTCAGTTTTAATAATTTTCCCGTTGTGTCGGTTTTTTTTTTTTTTTTTTTTTTTTAATATTTAATGGCCTGGTTACGAGACCTTTAAATATTCAAACACATAAATCAAACAAATAAATCGTTCGCTTGCGACGTGAAAGAAAGACGAACAATTAGACACACACTTTCATATTTAAATATTAGTAAGGATTGAAAGTGAATGTATAAAATAAAATGTAGTCATCACTAAACATCTGGCGCCTGGCGGTCCGCCCCGACTTTGAGCGTGGTACATATTTATTATGATATGTATGTATCATATTATGTATATTATCCTTGCATTTTACGTTTATGTCTCCATAAGATATTTCCTTGTAATAACAAAAACTTTAGTTCACATTTCAGTTATCAAGAATAGGTAAAATAGTTATAATGTATCATCGAGTGCCAACGAATACTATTATGATTCCTTTATTTAAAATATCCATGCTGTTAATTTTATTGTTAAATACTTTTACATGCTGGATTACGTTTTAACTACGACTAGGTAGTAGGTTCCTACTCCAGTATATAACGTTTCCTACACTTATGGAAGTTTTTCGAGGCATAAAGTTTAATTTACACGAAAAAAATCTAATTAAATCATGCTTAGTGGAGAAATGCACACACTTCTTTTACTTAAATATGTACCATTTATGTCAGATAATATAGTTTAAAATATAATAGATAAAAGATCTCAATTTTATTTCCAATGTGAAAATAAAATACATAAATATCATATAAATCTATATTCCAACTATTTCCAATAGAGTACCTATATAAATTCTAAATCGTCGATAAGAAATAATAAGAATCACCCGATATTGCAGTATTACAGAAAACAGAACAACAATGAATATATTAGTTCAAAGAATTGTAAATCTCCATTTAGAAACTTACTTAGAAATGGGTTGCAAAAAGGCCGCGTTTTTTGTTATCATTCAGGCGGTTGGCGAAACGGTATTGTTCCGGCCGAAAAGGGCGGGGGATATAATAATGACTGCAGTAAGGGTGCAATGAAACTTTTACCTGGGTTTTGTAATTCATTTAGGTAGCTTCAGTTACTTACAGTGCGTCTTTGAGATAGTAAGGGATAATATTATGACGTCTAGAATTAAAATAGAAAAGTGGTTACTTGCTGATTGGAGTACAGATCGTGGTGGAAATTCTGGGATGAAAGTCAGTGACGATATGAAAAACCTCAGTATTTCTACGGACCGGAAAGAAAGTGGGAAGGAAACGGAACCAAAAGGTATGTCACGTGCTGTTTATTTGTCATTAATTTTGAATGTTCAAAATTTTGGCGGTTCATTTTCGGTTTTACGCAAGTTTTACGTAAAGAATTATTCGACCCGATTGGCAAATTTTGTTTTAGAACAATTTTAATGTATTTTAAAAATTATTTATAGACCGAAAACTTGGATCTTGTCATTTAATTCAATAGGCTTGCAATAGGCCAATCGCCTTTGAAGTTCTACGTTTAAATTTCCTTACCTTTCAAATATAAAATGAAAACATACTATCATTTTTAACTTTTGTTTGGATTGTATTTAATGGTTTTGTTAAGAAAAAATAAAGCTTGCTCCCTTAGCAAATAGTAACGGTGCTGGTGCTTAGAAACCCTCTGTCGACGCCGAAAAATGGATAATTCTATTCTATAAATACAAACATAATTATTATTATATCTACATGTGATTTTTTTTTATAGACAGCGTTGTAATTTTTCATTCAATTAAGTCCATGTAGCCCACATGCATGATTTCCGATATAAATAAACTTCGCTTCACAAATTACAATAAAATAATATTTAAAATATTATAAAGTCTCATAAGAACAATAAATAATAATAGATAAATTATATTGCTCACTTCTAATTACTACGAGTGAAGTGGTTCGTAGAAATCCAGGTAGTCAAGGTAGCAAAAGAATAAAAAAAAAAACAACAAAATCTTAAACTAAGTACATGTACCTATTTCAAAATAGCCTACTTATTATTATAATGTAATGAGCAATAAAATTACGTATTATTTTCATACTTTATTTTATGTACTTCTTGTTTCTAGACAACCGACCCCAAATAAAAAGACCACGAGGCTCTGCAGCTAGTAACGGTAATAATGACTCCGGTGCAGGAGGCAGTCTTCCAAATGAAGATCTAGATTTCTCTGAAA
This sequence comes from Colias croceus, assembly GCF_905220415.1. Lineage (NCBI taxonomy): Eukaryota > Metazoa > Arthropoda > Insecta > Lepidoptera > Pieridae > Colias > Colias croceus. The sequence goes on along the minus strand of NC_059551.1, from coordinate 7,272,174 downwards.
GCGCTTCATCTTGGGCTCCAACTGGCGAAAGTTCATCATCTTCTTCTGACGAATCTAACAGGGTAAGTAGGTTTATCAATTAAAACGTGATGTGCAAGATATGACGGAATCAACATTTATGTATAAATTTTTTATCATCGAAAAAAATTATCATAGTAAGTACTAAGTACATATTAATTAATTTCAGACTGAGAAAGAGAATAATAGTAAAACTAATGAAATGGCACAATACGTACGACAATTAGTGAAAATTCGACATAGTAAAAAAGTACTTACGCCAGTACATAGACCGAATGCAGTGGTAAACATTTTACAAGAGCGGCAAATGAATGGAAATCATCCGAACAAAGGTCGTAAAAGAAAATACAAAGAAATTAAGGACGAAGTCAACAAATCTTTACCTGATTCAACAAGAAAAAATATGTTTACACGACCGAATGTTCTCAATGGAACTGTTAACGTGAAATTAAGGAATATTATAGAAATCAATGCGACCTTTCAACAGTTGTTTACGATGCTTAACGCATTAAGACCTCCACAACAGGCCAATACAACATTTTTGAATGAAGAAAGTGAAGTTATAGAAAAAACTTATGATGAACCAGAGGAGAGCGATAGAAGCGAAAGTGAGGAATCTAATCGTTCTGATGATAATGTATTAATTTCAAACAAATACATTAAAGCTCGCTCTAATTCAGGTTCACCTCGTGGTCAAGAAAATAGTAAAGAGGAATGGGTATGTAACAAAGAATAATAATTTTACTGATAAACTTCATTCTACTAAGTTTAATATTTACATCTATATTATTTACCTAAATATTTATTTTTCAGATTCCGATTGGAAGTGGAAAAACTCTGATACATAAAGATAAATATAGAAAAGTAAATTGGAAGTCTTACACGATTGCTACTAGAACTTTATTATTGGCTACATTTCCAAGGCGGTAAATAATATTTTTTTTTTATACTATTTTATTCAAGTCATTACTTAGTTACAGGATAAATGAAAATTCATTGTACATTGTACTTATTGTACGAAACTTAAAATATTAATAATGTTCAATTTGTGTTTAGAATATTGGCAACACATTCGCTAACCGGCAAGCGATCACCAGCTTTTCAAAATAAGCCCGCGAAAATGTGCTTGGATCCGAAGATTGTGTCCGATGTTATTATAGAAATCACATCAAGGTTTAAAGTGAAGGAAAACCTAGTTAGGTAAGAGCAAATAGTTGTTTCATTTTACTTGTGAATTTTTTAAACTATGTACTTTTTGTGTTTAATAATTAGTGATCAAATTAGGGTAGTACACTAGATCGCGGTTGCAATAATTAACAACATAATATGATTTGATAATGATATCGTAACATTCCATAAAAAATGTTCTTTTTGCCATGTGCCTTATAAATTTTAGCGAATTTAATTAAGATTTTAATTAAAATTAGTAAGTACGTTTCAAAAACCTCTAACAGTCTCACCTTACTTTTTAATTCTTTCTTTTTGAAAGTAAACAGTTGAACTTAAATCCTCTCTTTATTTTTTTTCCAGGAGCATCATCACAACGAAATGTGCAGATGAATGCAAAATGTATAAAATGAGACTAAAAACAAAAGGTCGTCCAAAAGATAAATTGTCGCACGAGTCGTCCACAGATCAAGAAAATGTACCAAAAAACGATTCGCTTACAGTTAAATAGTGATAAGGGCGTGGAAAATAATGAAACCAAAGGATTTTGAACAGTACCATACAATACTCAGTGATTTAGTATTAGACTTTAGTTACCTATGTTTTATAAATAAAATATGTTTTTTAAAGTGTTGTTTCTTTGAGTTTTGTGATGAATGAATATAGTAAGGCAACAGAAAACGAATATAATTCTAGCCACTATTAGTTATTTTCCCTATTGCATCATTACTTCAATAAATGCAACACATTTTAACTATATTTATGAAGATGAACATTTTTTCATATATTATGATAATGACTTACTTAAACAGTTTTGAAAATCCTAATCCTAATTTTAGAACCTAGCTATTCTACATACCTATCCTATTAAAGAACTGCAGAATTCATACGATAGCGATAGCTGATATTAGTTGAAGAGTTACATTTTCTACTTACACTACAAATGAATAAAAAAAAATATGTTTTGATACATTTAATTACACCCGGTTCATAGAGCATACCTAAATAAAATAAATTAATAAAATTGAAATATCCATCACACACACTTGTGTGCTAGGTACTTATACAAAAACTTATGAAATTAAAAATAATGCACATAAATAATAATATTATGTAGTTTGTTAATTTACGTGCCCTGTTGGAATATACCAAGAGGGGATAGGATCAAATCAGTGTTTGTGCTGGCAATAATAGCTCTCATAAGCATCATGTCATCGGGGGTGTATTGCCAGCCGCTCAATTGACCCAAACTTTGGAGTTTGGGACAACATTCCATCAACAATTCTACGGTGTCTCGTGTGAGTCTCGGAGCGTGCGGAAACCATAGAGCTTCTAAATTCGGGAATTTGTAACGGCGTAATATTCTGAAATAGAAAGAAATTGTTATCAATTATTACAAGTACATACTAATTGTATTATTTTCGTAGTTGCTGTAAGATATGACCAGAACCTATTCATCTTGTAAGAGCATCTGCAGATTAAGTTATCATTCTCATATGTCATTTAGGTATGATATCGTTGATAATAATAATTTTTTGGTTTTTATAGAATTAGTTAATCGTGCGAAAGAGCAAATATATATACACAGTTGCAAATAGCTTTAGGAATAGAAACATTATCTTACCTTGCCATATCGTTATCATCAAGTCTGATTTCATCCCCAATTATGAATTTCTTAAGCTTAGGAGTTGCAGTCATCAAGTACTTTAAACATGTACTTGATAAATTTCCTTGAATAATCTCAATGTGTTCCAATTTATTAAAGGGCACCTCTTCTTCGTGCGTCGCCGTCTGACATTGATAAAACTCGAGACTTTCTAAATTAGGACAAGTTTCGGCAATTCTTGTAAAGTTAAAAGAACCCGTTGAGCCCGATAACATCAAAGTTACTATCTTATATCCTATTTTATCAAGCAGTTGATGCAGTTCGTGGCATTGGAATTTATTTAATTTAATCTTGTTTAGGTAATTTAAGTCCTTTATTTGCTGCAGTATACCTTGGTCAGGTTCCTCCAAGTAAATTGTTTCTATCATAGGACACAAGGCTATTATTGCTCTCATAGTTCTTACATTAGTTTGCACGTCATGAACATATTGTAATTTCGTTTTAAATCCTGGAGGGCAATCATTGTTGTACACGTAATTTAGTGCCTTACCGACGTAAGAATAACTACCTAAATTCGTTAAATTCGGAAGTCTCTGGATTAAAAGAGCTACATCAGTGTGGTCTACATTTTCTTCTCCATACATTCCTATATTAACGACAGAAAGACTTTGAGCGAGTTGAGGATGGCCAGTTAACATAGCGTCAATCCCTATTTCTGTGATATCCGTTTCACCAGACACATCGAGCAACTTTAATACTTTATTATATTCTCCAATACATTTAAGAATTTCGTCGTTAGCCATGTACGGTATATTTAGAGCAGTTAAATTGGGTAAATTTTTAATTATGTCATACATCAACGGTAAGTGTTCATCTTTCACCCACACGCCTTTTAAATTTAGAGCCGTGAGATGGCGTCCTTGCTCTACGATTAATTCTAGGATTTTCCTGTAGTAAGGGCACGGGAACATACCCGTGGCTAAGCTCTTAACATTTTCTTTGAGCAGTAACTTCATCGTATAGTATCTAACGGACGGATCCAAATAATCCGAACTTAATATAAGATTGATAAGGTCCTGGAATATATCACTCGTCACTCCCATACTTTCATAGTAAGACGAAACCATCGTAAACGATAGAGCGACATCTTCATCTGTAGAGATCCTTGACAAGGTGTGAATAAGTTGTCTAGCCACTAATGATAGTGTGATCTCTTGTAACGGCAGTATCGGACACTTTGGCGACATTTTCACGACACTTTACAATATTGCACTTTCACTATAACGTACTTAGCATAACTATACAATGCTGCAAGTTTGGTTTAAAAGAGAGAAATTAAAATCCGTGTTTCTCCGAGCTATTTAGCGCACTCACTCGCATCGCTGTTGGCATTCCGCCAGATCCCGTTTATAATTCAAACACACAAACCCGAAAATTATTTATAGAACTTTTATTTCTAAAAGGTGTTTACACCTTACGACGCATAAATAGATGTATAATTTGATATCTCATCTCGTTGTTATTTTTTATACGTTAATAAAAATAGTAATTACGTGATTATAACAAAAAATTTAATGCGAAACGGATAAAACTGATAAATTATTATAAATATAGAGGCAGTGTTAGCGAAGAATGCATTTTGTGGATAAAATCTTTATTCTGTATTGTTGCAGAAAGTTGTATTAACCCTTTACTGTATACATCGTTTTAAAACAAGTTAAAACGCAGCGCACATTTATTAGTGCCCTCATAACAATAGTGTAGAGTAATAGTGCAACATATTATGATATTTCAAGATATTCCAAACATTTTCACGTCACGTTATATATGAAACTAGTGGTCCGCCCCGGCTTCGCCCGTGGTACATAATATTTCGCAATAAAAGGTAGCCTATGTCCTTTCTCGGGTATCAAAATATCTCCATACCAAATTTCATGCAAATTGGTTCAGTAGTTTAGGCGTGATTGAGTAACAGACAGACAGACAGACAGAGTTACTTTCGCATTTATAATATTAGTATGGATACCTTTATTTATTTTGTAGTAGCAAAAGGAACAACACAAAATGTACCAAATAAAAGAACCAAGTACTTTTTAATATTTTATTAATCCTTAATATACATCGACTAACTTAAAATAATCAATAGCTTAACTAATTAACCTATACGACTTTGTAAATTAACTCATATTATGACTTCTTATATAAATAAAAACATGTAATTTATCAAAGAGTGATACATATTTTTCTGTGCTTGTCCAAAACTTAAAGCACGCAGTGGCTTTAAATTACAATTTTTTAATAATTCCATCTTTATTACGAATTGAACTCTCCATTACATTAACATGTTAGACATTTTGACTTTCAAATTTTTGGGAAAAAGAAAACAAAATATTTTCTTTAGATTTTACAATGTACATCATCTTGTTGCTGTTCGTTGCCGTGCAGTCGAACGAACTTTCGACTCGAACTTCTACAATTAACCTAATCTTCAAATTCACACTACGTAGGTACAGGTAAGTTTTTAGCAACAAGCAACAATATCTGCTCCGTACTGAAACACCAGTTAGCTATTTCCTTAGAGACTTTGCACCAATTCTCGCCATGATGCGGTTCTGCTGCTTTACAACGAGTTTTAACATCTTCTTGTTGCTGCTCGTTGCCGTGCAGTAGTTCGAACTTGTAGAAGTACGCCCACGCGTCTCCAAGGTCCGGATCGATTTTTACCTGTATTTGTTATAAGAAAACAACGAATATGAATTGAACGCGGTCAATAAATGCAAATGTTAAATTATTTTTATTAAAAAAAAAGTGTGTCGGGACGCTCAGTAGAGATTAGTAAAATAACGATAAAAATATAATGTTGTTACGTAACAAAGCGTAAGGCCCTCCCATAAGAAGTAAAAACTTAAAAAAGTGGCACTCGGGGACTGCCGCGGTAAATCTATTGCATGCTATGCCTTCAAGCCACACCTCCGAGCCCGTCGGAGTGGGGAGCGTGAGGTTTTTTTCGTTACGGAATTTCTCGATTCGGTCCCCGCACTCAAGGCCCGCGATAGAAGCTATGCAATAGCTTAAAAAAAGTGTGCGTGTCAGGACGCTCGGTAGAAGTGATAAGTTAAAATAATGATAAAATAATGTTGTTACGTAACGAAGCGTGAGGTGTACCCTACCATAAGAAGTTAACACTTAAAAAAAATATTAGACGGCTTGAGCATTTTCAATTCGTCTAAAATTATATATTCAATTCACTTTATCATAGTAATAAAATTAAGTTCTTGGATTTTCATTTTCACATTTACTAAAAAGTAACAAGTGTACATATATAATAACTAGAGCCAAGATGTCCCTTTTATAATTAAACTAGCTTACCGCCCGCGGCTTCGCCCGCTTTCTCTAAAACGATTTGAGATTTAAACTATCCTATCTCTCAAGTTGGATCGAACAGCACATCACACATGGTGTGCGAATTTTATTATAATCGGTTAAATGGTTTAGGAGTCCATTGAGGACAAACATTGTGACACGAGATTTATACATATAATACTATATAACATAAAAACAACGTACCGTCCTATTGAACCACTCTCGGCACTTGTTCAGTTTCCTCTCGGTCCAGAACAGCTGCGACACCGCCAGCAGCACGTGGGCGTCGTGCTCGCATTTCTTCAACGCGTCGACCTTTAGCAAACATTAATTATTACAGTACGCGTCCAATGACCTATTATACTAGTAGACGCGGCATACGCCAACATCATTGCACTAAAAAACAGCGTAATTAATACATACCTACTTACTAACGCATTATCACCAATAAAGTTGTTCTCTCTTTCACTCTCACGCACGAGACATAATACATGTCTCATTCATGTACTTCGTAATAACAACTGCCGATTAAAATATAAAAAGAACGTCCAGCCACGACGCTGAATGGTGCGTGACTAAGTGAAACTCGGGCACTTAGCTGAGTTTTTTCTTGCCAAAATAGAGAGCGGGTAACGTATCTAGCTCTTTTATATATCATAGTACGCGTCACGTAAAAAGAACGCTGGATGAAAGTGATGGGGTGTGTTTGCGCATGGATCGAGTTTTGCACGTAAGCTATGTGCCGATTATTTTATTTTTGAACTAGGCTCACGAATCGTGGCTTCGCAACTACCTATTTGTTATTCTTATACCACCTCATAACACCAATGCACATAAATCGCCAATGCGCAGCTTAACCGTCAGCGTTCTTTTTACTTGACGCGACCTGTATCATAAATTAACTCCATACTTAATTGATCACTTTGATCATTACTAACAAGTTAACAACTAGATACTTAAATCAGCGACAAACAATGTCCGTCTATTTACCGAAGGTAGACATTTGGTTAGGACATTGTTTAGATATTGATTAGTAATTAGCATTAGCCCAATCAAAATCCGACTTTATTAGAAGGGAATAAGGTGGAATTTATTTTATGTATACCAACTAGCTCATGCCATGACAATATTTACGCCAATAGCACGACGTCCTAAGCGGACAAACTCTAACTTGTCAAAATATGACCTGTGATGAAACGACACTATAACGCCGTTAGTACACCGACGCATTTGCGTGCGGCAGCGAAACAACGAAAAATCTGTCAGTAGTGTGGCAGGTTTTCGCATATGATATGTCTCACTCTAGCACATAGATAGATGAAATAGTTGCGTCCTTGTCGGTATTGTTTCGCAAGGAACTGCGAAATGGCCATTACACAGACGCATTGCGAAAAAGTTGCGAAAACATTGCTGTGTACTTTCCGCAGATATTTTGCTACGCAGTAGTTTCGCAGAGATTCGTTGCCGCATACGAATGCATAGGTGTACTAAAGGCGTAACAGTTTCCAAATTTGTTCGATTACACTATAACCCATAAACTCACGCTTTTAGTCTTCCTCTGCGGCCTGGACTCCATGAATATAGCATCTGCCCACAAACGACCGGCGCTAGGACATTCTTGCAATGCTTTCGCCATTAGCGCTTGTGCGATTTCTACGCCGCCCGCACGACGTTCTAGGCGTACACTTTCTAACCTGTTGTTTTGTAAAACATTTATTTCGTATTTAATGATGCTGATGAGAAGGAAAATAGATAAAAAGAGGATTAAAGGATTATGAATGAAAACAACACTACTTTAAATAAGACAAGTGATAACTGCGTTAAAAACAACCGACTTCAAACTTGCACTTGCAAAATTTACAAATACCTACAGACAAAAATGCTCATAAAATAAAAACTACTGGGCCTATTCGAATAAAATTTTTATGGGACCAATTCGACACCATCCCGCATCGAACAAAAAAAGAATCACGTAAATCGGTTCAGAAACCTCGGAGTAATCGGTGTACATACATAAAAAAAAAAAAAAATATACCGGCCGAATTGATAACCTCCTCCTTTTTTTTGAAGTCGGTTAAAAACTACAATTCTTCGACTGTATTCAATACTTTATACTTTCGATGTCATTAAAAATTATATTGTCCGAAAACAATCTCTGCCTGCATGTAGTTAGGCAAGTGAAATGTTTAATAACCGATATATTAGTTTCATCATTACTGACGTGAAATAAGGTGTAAAAACATACATAATTTCACCGTTCGATATTATGTTTTACTTACCACAATTCAGCATTCTTTGGGTTCCGTAATCGAGCTTTTTCCAGCACAGATCTGGCTTTGGTCACGTGTTTGAGCTTTTCTTCGAGCCGCGACAATAATATCCACATTGGCACACATGTCGCACACTTCTTTAGCTGTTATAAAAAAATGAACATTTTCATACAAGTAAACAAATGCATTTTAAATACATGTGTTCTTAAATCAGAATTTGCTCGTAATATTTTTTTCCTTTTTTTTAGATAAGTGCAAAATGAAAAGGTAATCGTAATGGTTGCCTTATTCGAGACGTTCTCGATTAAATTCCTAATTGAATAATTGTTTTCCTCTTGTAGATTCTTTCTATTGCATTTTTTTTATTTTAGGGTCGTTATTTTCTTATTACTGTTTCAAATATGTAATGTATGTATGCTAAAAGATTATATCCCACACTCACCCCTTGCGAATAAGTATTATGTGCATCATCATCTTTTCCCATCTGCTCCTCAATCTGTCCCTTCATCATGTGCAACTTGGCGTAGTCGCTGAACACCTTTATAGCTTCGTCGAGAAGTTTGAGCGCTTCGTCCATGTTGTTTAATGCCCATTCCAGTTTAGCTGATTTTATCATTACCTGATAAAATTGTATGATTTTTTTTATTTGAATATCTGAATAGCTAATTACCTAATAACATTTTAGGCAGTATTTAAGCAATAGAATAAATAAATATTCAGGATAATTTTTCACACATGGCACGACCTGATCCCATACTAAGCTTTCGCTTGTGTTATAGAAACTAAAAGGCTGACAAACATACATATATAATTTTAAATAAATACTTATATGTATAGATAATTAACACCCAGTCACAGAGCAAACATCTATGTTCACAAATATTTGCCCGGGATGAGAATCGAACCTACGACCTCTGGCTTGGAAGGCAGGGTCGGTACCAACTAAGCCAACCGGTCAGTCAATAATAATTATTGTTTATAGTAAAACTTAAATATTTTTTTCTATCAACACAACCCGGGCGAATCCGGAACAAGCGGTTTCACTATCTCACTCAACTAACTAATAGTTTTTTAACAACCACTGTTAAATGCTGTAGCTTTATGTGTAGTGAAGACAATTTTTTTTAAGTTTGTAAATTTAAAAAAAAAAATTGTCTTCACTTAAAAACGAGCAATTACTAAAAATAACCTGTCTATGGATGGAAAAATAATTTAAATTCAAATTTAGAACACACAAAACCATAGACTCACCCGTGGCGTGGGCGCAGACGCTCTAGCCTTAGCGAGCAGCCGTCTCGCTCTGTCATACTCTTTGTTCTCGCTCTCGAGCTTGACAGCGGCCAACCAGATCTCTTCTGAGTTCGGGTTCGCTTGGAAAGCGAGGGATAGGATACCTCTTGCTGCTGGTACATCGCCTAATATAGAAATTAATTTATAATTACGTATCGATTATGTATCGACCAAATGTTGTTTTATAATATTGACCCTATGTTCGAATTGCACTGCGAACCGAAAAAAATGAACAATCAATTATCAAATTATGCTTAGGGGTCTATAAAAGTTCATGTCATTCTCTTATCACACAGCTTATTTTAAATATTCAGCTGACGCACAGTAGTGCAGATACACCAATACAGACGCGTTGTGGTGTAGTGAATAAATTGTCTCAATTTAACCCCAATAATTGAAATTTCGTGTAAATGAAAAATTATTAATTTTCGTTATGAAGCGGTGCGTGTCATAAGGTTCAAATTTAAAACAAAATACGCACGCAGTGGCGCAATCTTTGGTGCAAATGCGCCTCGGGTAGCGCAACGGATAGAGCGCGCGGTCCTCCTCTGACCTTCATACGCACGTGTATCACGTTTTACACGTCATCAGCGCGACTACACGGGTTTTTTATTTTATTTTTATTTTATTTATTTTGGTAATTTTATTTTTTTAAAACATGCGTCGTCTTCGCTGTACTAGGAGCAGAAATTAATGGATTGAATATGCTAAATTGATGTACTAATCACCGGCGAGCCACTTGGACTTGGCGCCCATCAGCCACAGCACCTCGCTCTTGGGGCAGTGCGCCACGGCCCGCTGCAGCAGCGCCTCGAGGCTGGCGCGGCTGCCGTGCTGCTTCTCCAGGTACGCTGCTCGGAGCCACAGCACTCACCGGCCAGCCACTTGGACTTGGCGCCCATCAGCCACAGCACCTCGCTCTTGGGGCAGTGCGCCACGGCCCGCTGCAGCAGCGCCTCGAGGCTGGCGCGGCTGCCGTGCTGCTTCTCCAGGTACGCTGCTCGGAGCCACAGCACTCACCGGCCAGCCACTTGGACTTGGCGCCCATCAGCCACAGCACCTCGCTCTTGGGGCAGTGCGCCACGGCCCGCTGCAGCAGCGCCTCGAGGCTGGCGCGGCTGCCGTGCTGCTTCTCCAGGTACGCTGCTCGGAGCCACAGCACTCACCGGCCAGCCACTTGGACTTGGCGCCCATCAGCCACAGCACCTCGCTCTTGGGGCAGTGCGCCACGGCCCGCTGCAGCAGCGCCTCGAGGCTGGCGCGGCTGCCGTGCTGCTTCTCCAGGTACGCTGCTCGGAGCCACAGCACTCACCGGCCAGCCACTTGGACTTGGCGCCCATCAGCCACAGCACCTCGCTCTTGGGGCAGTGCGCCACGGCCCGCTGCAGCAGCGCCTCGAGGCTGGCGCGGCTGCCGTGCTGCTTCTCCAGGTACGCTGCTCGGAGCCACAGCACTCACCGGCCAGCCACTTGGACTTGGCGCCCATCAGCCACAGCACCTCGCTCTTGGGGCAGTGCGCCACGGCCCGCTGCAGCAGCGCCTCGAGGCTGGCGCGGCTGCCGTGCTGCTTCTCCAGGTACGCTGCTCGGAGCCACAGCACTCACCGGCCAGCCACTTGGACTTGGCGCCCATCAGCCACAGCACCTCGCTCTTGGGGCAGTGCGCCACGGCCCGCTGCAGCAGCGCCTCGAGGCTGGCGCGGCTGCCGTGCTGCTTCTCCAGGTACGCTGCTCGGAGCCAGATGGACTTCTTCGACGGGAACACGGACAGCGCGTACCCGTACACTGCGCGGGCGCACTCGTACGCGCCTTCGTTTGCGCACTGCTCACAGATAATTGTTTTTGTGAGAATCTTTTATTTGGTTTTTAAGCTCATAGACCAAAATCACTCGTTGTGCGAAAACTTTGCTCACAACACATCATGGTCACAGTAAAGATTCACAACGCGAATTTTTATAAATATTTGAAGAATAGAAAGCACTTAAATACCATAAAAACGAAAATATCAAATTCAACGCCAATTTTGTGTTATATCTCTAATGAAAACGCTTACGACGCGTTGCGACAATCGTTTGTGACCGACATGTTAGACGCGTTGTGGCAATGAAGAAAATACATGACGCGTTCTGAATTTTTAATTGTCCCTAAAATATGAAATCATTACATACAAATACAATAACACCATAATTTTAAATAAATTAATGATTAAAAAAATCTTACCGCTTCTGCATCCTCCATCCAAGTGTGCTTTTGATCTTCTGGTTCAATGCCATGTCCGATAACAGCTCGAATAATTGCCTGAAAAAGTGTTGATTATTTTAACAGTAACATAATTTAATAATTTATATCGCATTAATAACATTTTAGGGTGACAAAATATTTTTTTATAAAATGTTCGTAAATTAAAGACCTTCATAAATTTTCAATATTTACCTGGCAAGTATGCACAGCCCCAGATTTCTCGGCCTCCATTGCTTCCTTGAACCAATGTTCGCGGTTTATTTCAACACCATTAGCACTTAGCGATGTGATGGCACGGTCTATGATTTTCTCCACCATGTGTGTGTTGCCTGATAAAAAATAATATAAATGAAGACAAACTCGAATACAAACGAAAAAAACTCTTGATAGAAATATAAATTTTTACAGGTTTGAATATTTTTTTGACATTGAATTATTGAGATTTTTTTTTGCTCAATCATAGACATAAATTAGTCTTTTGTTATATTTACAATATTAATGTTAATAGATTCTTATATATTAAACATTCATGTTAATATGAAACTATAAATGCTTAATTTAGAAATTTGTTTAACATATTATACCTAATTTTGCTAAAGAATTAGTAAAATTATCTTACCATGCGCTTCTTCCAGTTTAGCAGCAGTCACCCAAATCTGTCTATCAGTAGGTATATTTTCTCTGGCTTTATTTAGCACTTTCCTTGCGTTTTCATATGTCTCCAGTCTAGCCAAAGCAAGCCATAACTCCACACTTGTGGGACAACATTCTACAGCTCTTGATAGTAATATTCGAGCGTCCTCTGGGTTTTCTAATTCTACGGCTGCCTTCCAGAGACGGACCGAGTTTGGAATGTGTTCTAGAGCTTTGCGGTATACGCGACGTTTCGCCTGTTAAAAATACATTTGAAGGATTACGGAAAAAAAAAGCATATCAAAAAAAATAATGGAGTATTATGTGTGCAATAATGTTATTTTTTACAGTATGCTAAATTTTAAGGGTACTTAGAAGAGTGCCAGTTGTCAGAAAGTCCTATTACTTAAATTAAAATATTTTTATGGACTATTTAAAAGGTGCATATTCTTCAATCCTACTATAAAGTTTATGTCAATCTATAGTAATTATTCTCTATGGTTATCTGGCTTTAATTATGGCTAGATAGCCAATAATGTACCATATCTATGGTACATTATTATCCATGCTCGCCTTCTCCAGTTCGGCTTCACTTTACAGCCTTTCATTATGAGGAAATAAGACAACACTTAAAAGATTACAGAACATTCTATAATCTATGATTATACAGTATCTATGGTAACCTTAGTCTCCTGCTCCAGATCGACTTCGCTTTGCAGCTTTCCATTATGAAGTTGCAAGCTAACACTTTGCCGATTACAGAACATTCTATAACCTATGACTATACAATATTATCTATGGTACCTTAGGCTCCTGCTCCAGATCAGCCGCCTTCACCCACACCCTCACACTGTGCGGCAAATTCCTAGCCGCGTGCGCTATGACAGCCCGCGCTGTATCTATGGGTTGTAACCGAGCTGCTTCAAGCCATAGCTCCTCGCTACTGGGGTTCACTTCGCAACCTTTCATGATGAGGTTACGAGCAGCTTGGACTTTACCTGTTATTTAGATCATAAAGAAATTATTTTTAACAGTTTAAAGACAGGAAATGTTAATAAAAATATTATTAAAATGTGTAATAGAAGGAAACAGATTTACCAGGCGCAATTAAAACTTTATGTGTTTGTATGTTATATTAGAGTCAAAATATTGCCACAGTAATGGCATTTACGCCATTGTTCCAACATTTTCCTGCTTTTTTTTTAATTTTAGAATAGTTATTCTTTTGTTGATGAATTATCAGGCAAAAAGTTCACAATTACTTTCAGATGATAATAGTCCTACAATCTAGATTCATAACACAATTTCGATAATCTAAATAAGTCATGTGACAATAACAGCAATTACAAAAAATGTTCAGACTAAATTATCACATTACCTGTAACCTCCTCAAGTCTAGCACTAGCAATCCATGCAGGTGGATGATTAGGGTTAGTTTCTCTCACAGATTTGAGCAATAGCCTAGCCTTCTTGATATCATTGATATCCCCACCATATGTAGGTATCATAGACTGCAGATCTGTTAGGTATCCTTTTGGATCTACTACTGTTTGTCCAGTGACTGAATCTGATACTTGAGATAGTTTCACTGTCATTAATGTGTTTCTTGCCTGTCCTATTTTTCTTAAATCCAAATCACCTAGAAGAAAATTGTACAAATAAATTATAAAATAGATTACAAATGTAGGATAAAATACATAGTGTAATAACTACATAATATTATAAATTTATAATATCTACATATTTTTTAGTTTTTCGAAACAAGGATTGAATGTGTGAAAAAAAGACATTGATTTTGGTATAAAATATTTTTGTTTCATTAAGGTTTTTTAAATAGGACAAAAATTATAATTTTGTATCACTATTTTATCACCAAAATTTAACCACTTTTACATCAAAATAGTTTATTGGAATAACATTAGTTACCTGAAGGTGTCAGCATTCCAGGTGTAGCAACACCAGGCATCATAGATGCTAGACCAGAACCAGGATCTATAGAAGTCGTTGACTCCCCACCAAGGTTCCTTGACAGCACACTATCAGGTAAAGGTGTGAACTTCTCAGCCCTCGGGTTACGCTGCTTTCTATTACGCGCGTCACCCACTTCTGGTATTGCAGCCCATTCATCTTCTGACACTGTTTTCAATTCACGTTTGAGGTCTGAAAATTGCTGTTGGATTTTGGGCCTGAAACATTTTGACAGACATGATTATCTTGGAGTTACTTATGCTTGCGATGTAGAACTACACAAACATCAAAAAAATTATCATAAATATTCAGTGGAACAGTACAAAATGGTTTTTATAATATAATCAATATCTTACCTAATATGTCCATAATTCAAATGGGTAAAAAGATAGATAATGTATACTGTACCTTTCTTGACGATATCTTTCCAAGTCTTCTTTCAAACGTTTTTCTCTGTATTCCTTTCTTTTTTCATCCATTCTTTTGTCAATAGATTCATAAATAGCATCAGCTTCAGCGTCATCTTTATCATATGGATCCTGTAAATGTAATAACAAATATAATGCATACATGTTTATATGTGTATAACAAATATAAACATGTAGTCTGCAGTTGTATTAAAATTAAATATGTATTTTTTTTAACTAAGATTTATTTTGTTAATAATCAAAATAGTCATTTAGTCATTTTAATAAATTGTATATTTTTCTTTTTCTTTTTGTCCGTTAACAAACCGTGGCAACTTATAAGTAAAACAACACTTAGCTATATATATTTGTATCTTTTATATCTGTTATTTTATTGGTGTATGTTTTGTAAGTAGCCCTGAATAAATAAATAAATAAATAAATAAAATAGAATACAATATAAATTATAAATAACAATTACTTGCATGAAAACAGATTTAATATAAAAAATGCACCTTAGAAAACAGAGAGCCACTATATCCTGAAAATTCATCATAATTAGAATCGTTCAAATCTTCATCATCATCTTCTTCTTCTGTTTTCTTGCGTTTAGCTGCTGGCGGTGCATGGCGGTCATCACTTAAAAATGAAAACACAAATTTCACGTTATTGAAAATATTACATTTTAATTGCAAAGGCATAATATTTTTCTCTATTAAAATAAAGATTGTAGAAGTAAATTGTTATAAATTTAATAATACTTACGATACATCATTTGCGTCTCTGGCTGGACCGATATCAGATCGTGTGGTAAAACCTGTAGCACTGAAATAAAAATATAGTGGGTAAACTATCGCATTTCCTGAATTCAGTAGATACCATGACTTCTTAATATAATAACTATTAACTTACCCTCTACCAACACCAGCTACATAACCAAGAGGAGCTGGAATACCAAGAAAATGCTTTTTGTTTTTATTTACAAATGCTTGTGGTGGCACAGACATTTTGGATATAGTAATTGGAATAAAAGAAATATCAAATATTAAATGAATTACACTTATTTCTGAGTTTATACTTTATATTATCAAATAAAATGATAGAGAGATAAAATATAAATATAACAAATATTGTTTGACATTTGTTTCGGTATGTCGACTGTCAGTGTGACTGTCAGTTATCAGTTAGAATCACAGATTAGAATCTAGCTATTCGTTAGAATTGACCACAGATGACAGAATATACTAATTATCGTATTTCAATATTGGCCGATTAAGAAGAGCTGGAACGTAAACACATTCACACTTTGCACATATTGTATAGTGTCTATGAAGACGCGCGCGGCGTGACGTCATACTGCATACGCATCATGAAAAGCACAGATGAAAAGTCTGCCCATCTCTCTCGCGCGCAGCGTTTACATATATAGCTGAACAATACAGCTTTTATTGTAATGTAGCCTTATCTCTTACGTGCTAAGGTTTCGCTTATTAGGTATTGTTTATATCGTTATTTTGAATATGACATGAAATTTAATTATTAGGTATTTGATAATTGAATGATTATCAATACTATAATACAATAAAATTGATTAGGTATGAGTATAAATAATTAAGTTCATCGATTGAGTTACTTTTAAATTGTAATTTTAAATGAGAGTTTTCATATTATCTACAACGCACCCATTTTACAATTCAAGTCTAGGTACACTAGAATCGCATTTATTTTGAACATACTGTATAGTAAAATTGCATAAGTGTGAGTACTGTGAACATGCCAGCTTTCCTTAATCGACCAGTAACTCAAACAGCACTCGTACCACAACTCGAACGTGTTTCCACTTGGTTTCCACAGAGCAAGTAACGTGACTCAAACCACACTCAATCTCAAACCTATATTATAATCGCTCATTCCTTCTTATATTAATTTTATTGATTAATAATCTAAATTGGGATTTATCCACAGAACAGTAAGGTGGATTTATCACATAGAGTACGAAACTGTACACAATATGTTGGCAACAATTTTTATTTTGAAACTAGCTTTCCGCCCGCGGCTTCACCCGCGTGGCTCCGCTCGTGTTGGCCTTAGCGTGATGTTATATAGCTCTCGGTAGAAAGTAGTATATTCCTTGTACATAGTCTTCCTCGATGAATGGGCTATCTAACATCGAAAGAATTTTTCAGATCGGACCAGTAGTTACTGAGATGAGCGCGTTCAAACAAACAAACAAACTCTTCAGCTTTATAATATTAAGTATAGATTTGAAGATTTCTTGCTACCTCGCTACAGTTTCTCGCGGTTTTGCTTGCAGTCACCTGTCACGTGTCACCATTGAATTATTGACAATTGACATTTGACATTAGCACTGAAAATTGGTGCAATTTTGTTTGTTGTTTCTAGTAACTAGTTTTCGATGTTTCAGTCTTCAAATTTTCCCGGTTGCCTAGCAACAGAATATAAATATATTTTCTGAGATCACAGCACTTCTATGAGCATTATTAAATAATTTAATTTATGGTGTCTTATTACTATTAAAGTAATCATGTCTTCAATATCTAGTTCTAAAGAAGTGAAGTCATTTGAAAATAGCAATAAAGAATTTTTACTCTTAGAAAAAACTTGTGAGGCGTTTAAAGACAGCGATGAGGAAATAAAAATGATATTTAATGAGATTAAAAAGCTGTCTCACAATAAAGAAACAGAGATGGGAGATGACGAAGATGTAGAAATGATATTAAAAAGGGCTGAAGACATAGCTAATGAAACAGAAAATTTACTTAAGAGTAGCCCAGTTGCTGCAAACAATGTTATTTCATATCCTGGCGATTGCTGTATTCCTGATATCAAAGTAACTGAACCTAGTGTTGAACCACATAAAGAAAACGACAAGAGCTCAAATGGAAAGGTAAGAAAAACAACACATCAGCATAGAATAATTTATTTTATTTTATAAATAATTTACTTAAAAATATAATATAAATCACAACCTTAGTTTAAATAAATGCTTAAATATTAAAATTATGTCTTATGCAAGTACTTTGCAAGAACTCTCACTCCAGCCATGGATTCTTTAGCCACTGGTTCAATGAAGGATGTTGGTAGAATGAAGCCATATCTGCCAGTGTCACTAAGTTCAATGGTGAAGGAGTACTTGATGCCCTGGCCCTTTGCCCAGTCGTCGGAGCCCCCAGCTGCGGGATATAGGACTCCACTTGATGATCCCACTGTGTATTTTGTTCCACCTGCTTGCTGGATGGCCTGTAAATTAACATAATTTTAAAAATTCTTCCAATAATATGTGTTGGTTACTCAAACTGCAATACTCAACAATGAAAAGTGACCGAGTAGGATTTGCATGAAATTATCTACTTGTCTTCTTTTTGAACAACTCCGGTAGCCATGGTTGGCATCAAATTAACAATGTATTATTAGTATTTGATGTGTTAATATAGTCAACTTGATCCTGTTGCCTGAAATGGTTCTTAACCCATTGAGCCCCAAGAAGCCCTATCGGTCCCAGACACAATAGATTTTCTATTGTGTCCGGGGCCTGAGTTATTAACCAAATCAACCCATATAATACCATAATAATGATTTACTGTAATTTGACTACAAGTAGTTATGCAAATAGTATTATTATTGTGAAGATGTCAGCATATCATGTAGGAGTATACTTAGTAAACTTACTGCAGCAATTTCCTTTCCCACTAAATCTAAGTCTTTGTGATCTGGAGGGACTGCATTGTCATAGCCCCATGGGTAGAGGAGATACTGCCCATAGCTGTGGTAGGTCAGGTATGCCGAGAAATTAGCTGCCGAGTTGGTGATAAAGTCCTGTAAATGTCATTTAATTTCATTATTTGTATATAGTAAAGGACCAGCACCAGCAAGGAACCTCTTTGTATGTTGATAAAGAATAAAAAGTTTAAATTTAGTCCATGACAAATTAAGAATTTATGTTTGCATTTTTCTTGAATTGTGAAAGTTATTTGTTTTGTTTTGCGCCGCCATGTATTTTAATAATTTTATGGTGAAGGGCTTTCAAATTAGCTTAGATAATTACTGATAAAACTTTATCTTTCTCATCAATTTTATCTAACAAGAGTCAGTAGAAAGTTCTTAAGTGTTCTTCATTATTGCTGGATCACACACTTATATTTAATATTAATTATTTATTATGAAAAGGTATTCTTGAGGACTCCACTTCTTTCAAGTGACATTACTTGAGATATTAATTATTATTCTACAAATTCAAATTATTAGCTTATCTAAACTCATATTATGTACCTACTCTAAATCAAGTTATATTTTCACGGTAATAAATATCAAGTTATTGAATGAAATTTGCCATGCCCCAATTTATATTTATTTTTATACAAACATCTTTTTTAAAATATGTTGTACACGCTCCAAAATAGTAATACGATAGTCAGGTAATCGCCCGATTCGTGTATGCGAGCTAGCGAGATCTGTTTTATAAGTGAGAGTGAAAGAGCGCGGCTTATTAACGGCCGTTTAAAATGTTTCTGGCGTATGAAACGCCTCACAAGTTTTTTCTAAGAGTAAATATTCTTTATTGCTATATATCAAACAAACAAGCTTAGTTTGGTTTCCTGAAAATTTAAACTGTATAAATTCTAAGTGAACAATAAATATTTGGCACTTACTGCAACGGCTCTTGATTCTGGTTCGGAGAACATACGGGTACCACGGAATATATCGCTGCATGGATTTGATGACGAACCCTTGCCTCCCCATCGATATCTGCACAAAACAAATAAGAATTTATACATTTTGAACATATAGTTATAGAGTGTAAAGTTTGTAAAGGTCCTGGAGGAAAAGTACTTAAATAATGAAATACAGCGGATAGGAAATATTCCGTCGAAAACATTGAAATAGCCAAGTATTCTATTTCATTTTCCAATCGATACGAATAATAATAAAAGAGTGTTTTGAAGTACTTTTCCTCCAGGGCCTATTGCAAATTTCCATTCTGTGTAGTGCCGAAGACTGACGACGACGAGCTTATAGATAATGCTTACCCGAAGTTCCTGTTGAGATCAGTACCGATACATTGTCTGGTGCCAATTGTTGGTTTCCTATTCTTTCGCCACAGACGATCAGCTTTATGTGTGTACTCGTAACCATCTGGGTTCACCACTGGTAAGAAATACCTGTAGGCAAAGTCCCGTATAAGAATCTTTAACTCCTTTTCCCGTTGTTCGCTAGATATTCATGGGTCCTAAGATAATAATATGCTATACATCCGACAGAATGTATATTACCTATTTCTCATATTATACACCGGTTAATAAAAGCGAGCGACTATAATTAGATAATATGTGTCCGACTTGTTAGTTATAAAGATTTCTTATTATTAGTCGTTTACCCGCTTTATGCGACCTGCTTTACTATAATTTATAGAAAGTGGCTTTAGTGCTTTAAATTTGTTCCTTCGATATACAATTTACTTTTTAAAAATCTTTATGGTTCGAATGTGCCAGTGAATATTATTTTCATGTGGACCAAGTTGACGCATCAATTGTTATAGGAAGTTATGTTTTGTGATTTCAAACTCAAACTCAACTAAATCTACCATTCCCACAGATTTTTTTTTGTATTTGTACAGTATTTATATGGCATAGCCATAAAGATTTTTATTTTAAAAATCAAAAGTGGGTTGCTTTTCCTCGTTCAACTCTCTGTGGGTTTTTACATTAAGAGATAGAACGATCGAAGAAAAAATACTGATGACAAATATATTTACCAATCGATGTTCCTAATTTCGTCTGATTCTTCATCGAAGTTTTCTGCAATTTGATTTATTAGATACGTCACTGTAGCTGGACTTATCCATTCTCTTGCATGTATACCACCGTCTATGAAGACTGCTTTATTTGTCCTTTGACCATTGGATATGCGTAGAATCTGGAAGAAATAAGATCATTATTATGTTTATAATCTTTCCCATAACATTGATCGTGAACCAGTTACATTACCCTGGAATAAAAAAATAAAAGGAACTGTGGGTACCTTGAGCTCTCTGCCTTCGTAAGATTTTCCAATAGATTTTACACTGACGATAGCAGGATACGTCTTTGCTAAATAATCCAAAAAGCCGTGAATGTCTTCAATTCTATGGTATTGCTTCCACGTCATGCGATGACCTGTAAATGTGTTTTGATTAAATGATATCGAAAAAATATAACTTATTCGTTTTTAATATCTCTCAGTAAACCGATCACAAAGTTATGTACCTATTTTAAAAATAATGAGTTTATTTAAAAAACATATTTCTATTTCCCAATAGCCAACGTTATTTTCTATTCATCGGCTTAAGAGTTATAATTTAACATAATAAACCAAGAAATCATCTTTTTATAGATATACACTAACAAGTAGGTACCTCACGGCCCTTCATTCTGCCAACTTTCCCTCTACGTAGCTAGCAACCTGCAACCACGACTGGTTATTCACGATTATGGTACCTAACTAAAGTTACTTTCCATGCAAAATTTCTAAATATTAATAACATACAACACACCACTATTAGAAACGACAAATTAGACACTTGAAGGTGCAAATGTTTGCAGTGCTTTTGAATTCAACGACGAACCCCAGTTCGCATTCGGCCAATACTCCATGGGAATGTTGAGGGAATTATATCCCATGTAGGCACCTATATAACCTACGCGACGGTGGTATGCCCTATCACGCCAAAAACTGTAAGCTCTTGCTGTAACAAAACCACATCATCCCCTGGAATGTTGTTTACGAATAATAATTCCATCTTTTAAGCTCTTGAGCAAAAGAATAGGTAGGTATTATAGACAAGAGTTAGGCATATAATATCAAAATATATAAAAGAAAAGACAAATGTTTACCTCTTCTATCCTGAAGTTCGATTTCATTTTGGTCAAGGGGAGGGTTCTCTTCGTTGATCCTTTTTTGCAGGTCATCAATGATTATATTGAAATCAATGTTTTCTCTCTGGAACAATTTTGTTACGTTTTCTACTGCGTTTGATTTGACGAGAACGTCGACGTACGAGTGGTTTCCAGACCATGTTGCAATCACTAGATGAAATTACAAATGAAACATTAATCACTGAGTGATTTTTTAATTTCACACAAAGAGGACTGATATTAATGCATTATGTGATACTTACAATTCCTCCTTCGTAGTCTTCCGAGTATAAGGCGCACGCCGCTCTTTTCTGTTGAAACTTGCCATACTTGAGCTCCAGAATAGTCTACTTTGTCGTCTTTTTCATCTTCCACAGCTCTTGCTATGATTTGTGGGACTTCTTCTTTAATCTCATCAACATTTTTTGGTGGCAATTCTTCAGCAATAGCGTTTACCGGATCATCAGTGGTTTCGCCTTCTATACGTTCAACATAAGCAGGTTCCTCGGGTTCACTTGGTTGTTTAACAGAATAAAGATCGGGCCATTCTAAAAATGATGATAAACATGTAGGTAACTACTTCAATTACAAATACATTTTATTAACGTAAATGCTCAATAAAATAAAATTTACATGAGATTAGTGATGATTATTGATGTGAATAAAAGAATAATGCATACTCGTATTTTATGAAAAGAATGATAAATGAACACTATTTAATTTACTATTTATGTATCTATATCCCAATTTTTCATATTCCAACAATAATATGATTTCTAAATGCTAATTTATCACTGCTATAATTTAACGAATAGGTACAATTATAATAATCCTTTGTTTCAATCAACGGACGATGCTTGTGTTGGCTCCTATGTTAGCATGGTAATTTCAGATATAATCTTTGTTACATTGTTTATATTAATTGAGGTTGAAATACCACAATATTTAAATACGAGTTTAAATCATACCATAATCTGACTGAGAGCTTGTAGGTATCTTAATTATCGGGTTATCCGTTTTCTTTTAACTCATAATATATTCATTATTTTGACCATGCGTCGCGTTAAATAGTTTCACTTTTGATTTTATGAATAACGAAACAAGAAAGTAGTCGATTGATTTATTGCAAAGGATACCAGTATTGTTCAACTTTACGGCGGGCTATAAGAACATTTAATGAATCCATAATAGAAATGTTAATTAGTATGCGGATCTCGTTTCATCGACATGTTTAATGGCTTTCTCTGGACGAGGTTCGGTTTTCATTTACGCTAAGCTTGATCTTGACCAGTATCTAAATTGTAACGGTTGTAGAGTTGACACAATTTGCGATGCTATTTAAAACATAGATTTAAGTTTTAACCCGTGACGAGTTTACTGGTTATTTTGAAACTGTATAGGTACCTAATCTATGAATATTATAATCTAGGTATGAGTAGGTAGTTATACAATTTTCTTTGAGGACTTTCAAATTTTCCTACAAATTGGATCGCTTTTTAGGCAGGACAAGTAATCAATATTTATTTAAAACGTTTTATTGCCAGACCGGAGAAATAATTTTAATATTGGTTATAATTTATTATGTAACTAGACGTCGCGTTTTAAATTGATTTACTGTTGTATAATTTGTATTGGTACGAATGTTATAGTTGCCCGTATATTATTGTTAGATTAGAAAATATGATTATATTTTATTAAATGAATAATTTACAGTTTCAATGTCTCTACATACTTACATGTGATAATTTTCTTAAAATACATAGGTAGGTAGTTAGGTACCTAAGTTATATTAAAATATTGTTTCTGTGCAAAGATGATGAAGCTTTGTTTTGCGACATTACTGGCATAGATTAGAAATAAATTATTCTATTGAATTTCCGTAACTTTACATATTAGATTTTGATCACGATTCTATCAAGGAAAATGTATGTTCAGAATAATTGGCCCAAGTTCCGGTAATGTTTAGATGTCCACGGAACTGTCGATAGGAAAATGCGCTTAAGGTTGTGGAAAATTAAAGGCTTTATATATAGACTTTTTCCCTCGTTTCCAATATTTCAAAATATATGTATATATAATTACATGCAAATATAGTACAAATATAAGGTTTCAAATAAAGATAAGATTGGAGAAGAATCTACTTGTCCGGTGAAAATCTTCTCAAAATTTTCTTTCAGCTCTACGTTTAGGTGTCTTCTGTGGTTTATATAAAGTTGATCGAAAAATAAAACAAATTTCGCTTTTGCATTGTATAAAAATGTACCTATCTAACTAACGTCCAGGTAGGTACTTATTTAAAAATGTGATACATCATCTATACAGGTGTTAATTATTATTATTGTGATGTAATAATAATTATGCTAAAATATCTAAAGAATATACTCATCATCAATTATTAATCTCTTACCTAGGTACCTATTTATTTTGCATAAACTAATTTTATTTTTCGTAAACAACTTATGAGCGTCGTAAATATTAATCGTATACAGGAACCCCTTACCTACATCGTCATGTTTCTTAAATAAAAACCAGAATGAAATGGGGTTAACCTAGCATTAAAACGGTTTAATACAATTAGCCATAAAAAACTTACCATTTCCTGGTTCAAGATCGTTGACCAGCGGTGTTCCGAGCACGGCGGCTATAGCCACCAGAAGCACGACTGCTCTTACCCACGACTCCATGGCGACTGACCACTCGTGCCGGCCCATGGAAAGCGCATATATGCAACAACACCCTTTTAAGCTCTATACGTTGTGCAATCGTATAGCATCTCGTCATTGTTATGATTATAATTTTGCTTCTAACGTGCCATTGGATTTACCATGTGCAAATATTTTGCGATATGGAGTTTATGCGGTGAATTTATTTTTTTTATTTTATATTCTCGCTTTAAATATTCATCAATAATGGATGTGATTTCATAATTCTATTAACTACCTAGGTATCTTGTATTTAGATACATCCTTTTGATTATGGATGTTGTTATAGATTTTCGATGTCTCTATGGTTAATACATTGAAGTCAATATATACTCCAACAAAGTCGTATTAGTGGTTATAAACGTTTAACTGTATGTTTGTTTAGGAACCAGCTCGCTGCGCAGGCGCCATGCTCGGTCATTGCCATCAAATTGCAGTTATTTAATAACGACAAACTGTTTACTGTAAACATGTTTTTCTTCCAATACTCAGATTCAATCGGCCTCTCCAAGGCACTCAGTTTTACAGTTATTCAACAAATCCAATTTCTCAAGTCGATGACCTACGGTTTAACCCGGGGAACAAGTTTTAAAAAGCATCTGTTTTATTTGAAATTGACCCAGATTTTGAGCTGTGGCTAAACATACATAACATGAAATATTAAGTTATTGCGATCTTTAATTCATATTGAAAATCTCCCTGTTTTCTAATTGAATTAACTAATTTAAGGTCAATCATATCCCAAAACAACATGGGACAGAGCACAAGGAAACCCGCCGCAAGTCGAAGGCGAGACCTTTCTCCGCTGGCGTTATCGATTCGAAGAAAAAAGAGGCCGCGAAAGTGGCTCGATTTACATCTGGCACGCCGAAAAAACTTAACAATTGTAAACACGAACAATTGGTGGAAGAACTCAAGGATACCAATGAACGAGTGAAAAGTCTTGAATTATTGAATGTGCAACTCGTTGACGATAACAAGGCGTTAAAGAAAAAGATCAACCAGTTGGAGGAAGACAAGCAGAACGCAGAGATAAAGCTGGTAGAGTGTGAGAAATTTGTGAATAGAATTGCAAAAGAATACCACAATAAGGAATCAGAATTGAAGACGAGTAAACAAAATGAACAAGGCGCTCTTGCAGAACTGAATAAAGAAAGAAACGAACGAAAGAACTTAACGATTCAACGCGAAAAAGATGCAACTGTTATAAAAGATTTGCAGCGGCAAGTGAAGGAAATGGAGATGATTTTAAGGCGGAAACATCCAGACTCAGTGTCTGCTCTAATAGGTTTGTACACAGTTATCAAAATTATATTGTAGGCTTTGAAAAAGTACTGTATTAACAGCTTAACAACTAATTGTTTTGAATGCTTTTGAGTTGTGTGGAATTTTAAATATTTCCTGGTAAAACTAAAACTTATATTTTTTTAGTTGCGTCAAAATCGTCCACTGTGGAAGACAATAAAAAGAAGCTTCTAGAAGAACGCATAGTGAGACTCGAGCAGGAGTTAAAAGACAAAGAAAGTCATTTCCACAGTGTCCTCATGACTCTTCAAGAGAAATTTACCGATATGAAACAGAAGTATGAAACTCACATTGTTGACGTCGAAAGAAAATTAATGGAGGATCGGAAAGTGAACCAGGATCTGAAGAATAAGATTAATAAAATAAATTTACACGAAGTAGCCGTCCAAACAGTGCCTAAAAACCAAAATACAGTTTCTACACAAACGTTCCTAAAGCCAGATAGAGCGTCGTCTGCTGTAAGCAGGCTGACACAAAATTCCGCCTTAATTTTTAACAGACTGAAGGAAGACAGTTATCTCATAGCCACTATTAAAGGTTTACAGACTGAACTAACAGCCAAACAACGAACTATAGCCAAAATTAACAGGGAGACAGAAGAGTTGAAGAAAAACTTGAGAAGTCTACAGAAGGAGAAAGAATGTAAAGTATACCCAATCCATACATTTGATTAAATTGAAATTATGCCCGTTCTTATTCATAACGATAAATAATGATTTTCCTTTTTCATACAAATTCTGTGTCCTTTTGCGAGTGATTTTGTTATTCAACTTAACTTTGACTAAATAAACTATTGTTTGATATTTTTTCAGTTCTTTTGAACTTTAATCCACAAAAGAGAGCGGGATGTAAACCAGCAAAATCAACGGAAAATGTTATGTTACGGGCGAATAACGCAATGGAGGCAGAACTGTCGGAAGTTCGTAAGCAAAAGGAAGACCTCATGGAAGAGAGGGTCAGTTTGTTGTCGTCTTTGAAGAGGACCAACGAAGATCTCATTATGTTGAAGAAGAAGCGAATTCAAGATGTGAGTACTATTTCAAAAGCAACTGTTTTTTTAACTGTCAAAGTAACATCTTCTTTTATATATAATATATTATATAAATCTCGTGTCACAATGTTTGTCCTCAATGGACTCCTAAACCACCTAACCGATTATAATAAAATTCGCACATTATGTGCAGTTCGATCCAACTTGAGAGATAGGATAGGTTTTATCCCGGAAATCCCTCGGGACCGGGAACTATGCGGGTTTTTCTTTGAAAACGCGGGCGAAGCCGCGGGCGGAAAGCTAGTTTGAGTTATATGGATAAGCCTATAAATTTAGTTCACGAATTTGTAAGCCATAATAGTTTATAATATGTAAATAGGATAGTTACAACTTACAATAGATAACTGTATTACAAAATATGCATGTCCAATAATAAAAATTTTAAGACGTAAAAGAGCTTTTACGAACTTTTTGACCTTATCCTAAAATACAAGTAGGTACAAAACTAATGCACCTCATTCATAATATTCAACAGCTGCACACACTACAACTAGCGCACGAAAAGGAGCTAATGCAAATGAACATGCAGCTTTATCCGTTACAAGAAGAAATTAAACTATTGAATCGTACCGTAGAAATATTGCAGGAGCGAGTTCGGTCGGCTGATGACAAATTGTTGAGGTACCAAGCCGGGATTAAAGATGAAGTTCACGCTGGCGGGGATAATATGGGACCAAAGAGGAAATAAAAATTTGTTCGGTGAAAAAGGGTTGACAAAATAATAAAAAAAAAAATTGTTCAAAAATTGCAATTCGTTGTCTTTGGTCGATGGGGAATACCGGATAGTGAATTGCTGAACAGTATACCTACTCAAACTCTGGTAAATATGTACTACTTAAATTATGAAAGCGGTTTTCGATAGTTGTATTATGTTTATTTGAAATAAACGTAACGACAGATGGTTACAGCAGCCCTTTTGCAGTAATGCAGTTATTACTTTCTGCTGTATAACTTAATATTTGATTGGATTTGATTTTATAAATGTTAACAAAATACGTAGAAACATAAGTCAAAATTACAATATCTTCAATTTAATTTGCGGTTATGTTATAAGCAATTGAATGTTGTTGATTAATTTGAAACGGTTGTAATCAAGCAGTTATTAACGAGAAAATACCTACGTAATAACTTGTGATTGGTACCTATGTTTTATATATGTACGTTATGTGAGAAATAATATATTTTGCGATAGGTTCCTTTGTGGCTCGCCTTACCGTTCCACATAGAAACGAGGTAATGCACTTTCCCGTTTGGCGTTTAGTAGCACGTGTGAATTGCATGTGGCCTGCACTCGGTTACCTGTTTGTTTGTTCCAAATAAACATAATTATTAGAAATTATATATTAAGTACTTACATACTTGGTTTCTAAATAATCTTGCTTCTTTTTTAATGCAGGTCAATTATATTTCTCGATTAGATTGAATTTTCAATTATAATTTATTCCATATTTGCGTTTTAGACTAGCGGGGCATTTGATTTTTGTGAATGTTTACCCTGAAATATTTATTATTTTACTCAACGTATCAACCATTTCAAGTTAACAAAATGACCTGCAGCAGGTCACCTGCTTTAATTTAGTAGATTAGTACAAAAGCCAAATAAACAGTACGTATGAAATATTGTTGATATACTATAATATTATATCCACGACATAATTCCGGGTTTGTCTTTGTTGGTTTAATGCTCTAAGGTCTTTGTAGTAACTATATTATACTAATATATATAAAGCGGATGATGTCATTTTGCTTGTTATAAGGAAGGGATAGTTAAGTAAGTCCTAAGAAAATTTGCCATAACTTGTATTTAGGAGTAATATATTATTTATAAACTATGTAAGAAATCTGTGATTATTACGCACATGCATTTATATGCAGAGCTATTTTTTACAACTGTTTTTGCTCTCAAGGCTTTTATACATGCTAGTCAAATTATTGTGTGATTTAAACCCCCACCGATGTGTTAATGTGGTGCCTTCATAGACATAATATTGATTGTAATAAATGATTTTTTTAATATAATTTTGTTTTATTTTTATTTAGTCTCGAACTTATATCCTTAATAAAAATATACATATCCCTTTCTATTTTAAATGACGTTATTTTATCACATCTACGCAACCAATGAGACTCAATATAATAGTGTGATATTATAATTATTTTTGTATATTACTATCTCTATTCTCGACTTGATACGCGTAAAAGAACCTAGT
The DNA here is from genome assembly GCF_905220415.1 of Colias croceus. NCBI lineage: Eukaryota > Metazoa > Arthropoda > Insecta > Lepidoptera > Pieridae > Colias > Colias croceus. The sequence continues at coordinate 7,243,033 of NC_059551.1, read as the reverse complement.
CGATGTTAGCAGAAATTTCAAAAAGTGCTGAGAAAGAAAATCGTATGATGTTCATCATTTAAGTAATAGAATTTATTATGGGCCCCTCTTCTCAATGGTCAGCGTCGCGGTCGTCCCAATGATCGTCGGTATTTGCCGCCATGATCGGGGGTTCCTCTTCATAATCGGTGTTGCCTGTTTGGAGAGTAAGTAGAGGTAATCACGATAATATGGTAGATGGCCTGAATTAAGTGCTGATTTACACAGGGTCAGTAGACGAGTCAGTCGCGGCGCCGAAATTAGGCGCCGCGACTGACTTTAACTGTTTACATAGACTTCAAGCCTCTGTACTGACTTCAAATCTGTTTACACAGGGTTTTTTTTCGGGTCAGCCCTGATTTGCCTCGAATTTGTAGTCAGTTACTGACCCTGTGTAAATCAGCACTAATGTTAGACTATGAGAGGAACTTGGAAGCTGTTATTCCTTGACCAATGTGTAATAACGTATTTCAATTGCTCTATGCATATTAAGACATAGTAGGTACGTGTACTACCTATGCGTAAGATAACGAATAAAAAGTTTGTCTGCAGGAAACTGGTGTAAAAATTCTCAACAAGGGGTTTTCGGTTTGAATTCTATACTAATATTATAAAGTTGAAGAGTGTTTGTTTGAACGCGCTAATCTCAAGAACTACTGGTCCGATTTGAAAAATTATTTCGGTATTGGATAGCCCATTTATCGAGGAAGGCTTATAGGCTTCACGCTAAAACCGACAGAAGCTGAGCCATGCGGATGAATCCCCGGAGTGCAGCTAGTAACTTATAAGCTGCCTGAATAAAATATGATAACAGGAAAAATTCCTGCGGCATCGACTAGGTGCTGTAATGTTGTTGTCACTTATATATTAGTATCACCACAAACGATGGATCATCAATGTTAATAAAATAAGATAAATCTGAAATGAGCTAATCTCACAAGTACAGGTTCCAACTGAACTAACTACGACCTACAGGAACGAGCATAAATGGAATATGTTACAAAAATATTTCTCGAGGTAAGTATACATAATATATTGTTGAATGGAGATGGAGAAAATATGAAAATTTACTTTATATTGAATAGCCGGCAAATTGTTAAAAGTCAGCCAGTTAAAGCTGTTTTGAATTGTTACAGACCAAATTGAAACGTATTTCGAAATAGACATTTCTTGTTCGGCTCGGCTACGGCAACTGCGCCGGTCTAGTAACCATCATCTAGATGTTATATTAGATCATGCATAGTTCCACTAAAAGACTAGGAGTCAACTTATGCTAAACCTCACACACTGTTGCTAAAAGACATTTTTTTCAATAAAACATTTAATAACTGATGACAGTAATATGTTTATTAACATAGCTCTATATATACATTCAATCGTAATTTTAAAATAGAATCATTTTATGTAGATAATCACATAAATTCAATAAAAACACGGCAATTATTACATCTTAGACTTAATGTTTCGACATTATTGCAACACAGGAAAATTCATCACCATTAAACATTGGGTGTCCATAATAGATAAAGCCATCAATTCAATAAAATATTGGCAACAAAAAGTTTATTATTGCTTATAATATTGGCTCCTCTAATATATTTATCACATTCAATTAATGCACTTTACATAAATAAATTATAAAATTGTCATCTGAGTGTTTGTTCGAATATTTATCAAAAAATCAATGTCATAACGATTTCACTAAATCTGATCACATGGTCCACTTCATGTAAAGGCAAATAAACGAGTTTCTCATCATTCCACATGGACACAATCATCACCGATTAGTCAATAGTAATGACACATTGTATAGAATTTTGTCTTCTAATAAAAGTACGTAAATTTAACACACTTCGTTATTAGCTAATATAAAAGCTTTCAACGTGATGTAATTGATCAATCACTTGTAAGATTGTTTGAGTACAACGTAAGTCAGCCGTTGATGCGGCCACAGATCACAATCCAGGGTTACTGAGCACTATTTAGTCCGCTTCACCGTTGGTGACAGTTAAGGGTTCCTCGTCTTCATTATAGTCTAACGAGAGCACTGAAGCCCGCCGCCGCTTGCCCACGGGGGTGTCGCTACATTCACTGCCCGAGTACGTCCGCTTGTCCGCGGGGGTCGACGCTCGGTTCCCGTTCACTGTGGCGTGGGTCGCCCTCAATTCCTGCTGCAGAAATAGCACTGTACTTTGCATCCCCTCTACGTCTTCGTCTAATTCTTGTAGGAACTCATCCAATTCTGTAAAATAAATGGTATTGATTATTCAATTATACATTGTTAGATGGTGGTATGTGGAAGCCCTCTGAGACTAAGAATATTTTCTTAAATTATGATTTTTATGTTAGATGAAATTTAGAACAAAGACTTTAAAATTTTTCAAAAATCACTACCATAAAATTATAAATGCAACTAACTAAACATTTTATATTTATTTGTGTAATGCGTTATGAGTTTGCATTGTGTAGTGAGTGTAGACCTTCAATCTTGAAGGTTTTTTTTTAATTGGTTGTTAGAACTGCTGTATGATGATTATTTATTTTATATGGTAAATGTAGCCAACTTACTAGCTATAGATGGTAACGGTCAAAATATAACTTTTTGTTGGTAGAAAGAGTCCCAAAAGCACTATACCTGATTGTGATTTCTTAACTTCTTCACTAAAACTTTTCTGTAATGCTAGGTCACCTTCTAACTTAGCTATCCGACCACTGGAAGTCATGCGTCCCAGATCTTCATTCTCTTGATGCAAGAGTCGACATTTCGCCATCAACTTTTTCCCTGTATTTGAGTCTGGTGTGAATTTCCACGCTGAAAGTTCGTTTTGTGTCTCTTCGAGTCGCGCCTTAGTAGATGTAAGTTCTTGTTTTAACCTTAAAATAAGCATGTTGACCGCTGGGTCCAATAATGAAGGTCGCCCATTTAGGCTGGCGTGTGATGATTTCAATTCTGTTATTTGACTCTGAAAGTAATATAGACATATAAACATTAATGGATGTCTTAAAAAGTGAATTATTGGGACGGTCAGATTTCTCTATAGGAATACTTAAAAAAGGAAACTATTTGTATAAATTCAAAATGGTAATACGAAATTGTTAAAAAATTAAATCAGCAATTTTTAATTCCCACCAAAATTTAGACTTTACAACATATAATAATTAGAGCCTTTCATAAAAAGAAGAATTATTAACCCATTGAGCCCCGAGCGGCCCGATCGGACAACGACACAATGATTCCGGGGGCTGAGTTATTAATTATTGGTGATTATCTTAAGTTTGCTTTTTTAAGAGCTAAGGACAGTATTCCCCACTCACACAATTTATAATAAAAACTAAATACTAAAACATAAACTGGTAGTGACAAAAGCAACATACTACATAATCTTGTATTTCTTGTTCCTTAGCAGCAAGCCTCCTCACAAGAACCTTCTCGCGATGTTGTGATTCTGCATATTGCTTATTTATTCTGTCTTCTATACTTTTCGCCTTTTCCAAGCTGCCTGAAATTGGTAGAGCTAAGTTTAGAATATTATAATTAACTTAATTTAAACTTATTTCAAGCCAGGTGTCAATTATTCTAGATATCAACTATACATAAGTAATTGAGGTTAGATATTATGCCTCATAAAATACAATGTTGCAATCGACAACACCTTAACTAAATCATTACAATCATACAATACTAAGTTTTACAACATATTATTTACTTTACACATCACAATATGTATTATATTTTGTTATTAATAAACATGAATGACTGAATGAATATTCAATATACAATCTCTTTTACTGCTAAACTCCATTGCAATTAACAATTTCTTAGAGCTCTATATTATATTACAAATTTATCATTGAGAGACATATAATGTTTCTGAATTCTAATGTTACATATAAAATGTTAAATTTCAATGTGAAAATTAAATTTAGATCCTTTGTAAGTGCAGCAGTAAGATAATTAAAAGAAAAATATCCAAAACATTATAATATCTCATATCATCTATATCAAAACAATAATATAATAGAAGATATTAAATACTTTTTTACAAATCATACTATGAGACTTATATAAAAGCAGTCTTGTTTTCACTTGATAATAATAAATACAAGTATGATATGCCTAACATATAAATTCTTAAATTGTTTTTGCCAATAACTAGACCGTTTTTCATTTTTACTAACACATTACCTATATAAAACTTTTAATGTCTAATTGAATAAATAAACGTTTTCTTTAAGCAAGGGTGATATGATGACAAAATATATTGTTCTAAAATATATACATTTTGTTTCAACAAACATTGGTAAGTACATATAACAAAATTATACAGGTAACAAAAAATGACAGCTGTTTTTTTGCCTAATAAATACAAGTATGTTTGTAAGTGCATATCTGATTAATTTGTAAAGCTAATCCTAGTTTGAATAAAGTCTAGAATTATAATAATTGTAGACCCAGTATCAAAGTAGCCCATAGACTACTTTTCAAAAATCACCATTTATATGGTTGTAATAAGGGATATGGAAGGAATTAAAAATGTTTCTTGTTAATCAATATTGGCAAAGGCTAAATTTATTGAGCTCTAATTTCTACTAGCTGTACCCTGCGGTTTTAGCTGCAGACAAAAATCAAGTATTTATAGAAATGACTATAGTCATGTGATATTCTGATGCATTATATAACTGTAAAGTTTCATCCAAATGGGTTCAATAATTTTTTTATCAGAGTAACATTAATTTATGATATTAATAGAATAGGGTTATATACCTAAATTAATTGGGACTGAGTGCACTGACTGATAACAAATAGTCATAAAAACGTTAATATGATAATCAAGTAACATTGTAGACATTATCTTTATGTATTAGCTTTAATAATAATTGGAAACTGTTTGATGTATGTAAATAATCTAACATAATACTTATATCCATTTATATTTTCTAATTAAGATTACAAAATGAAATACTTCACCAACTATATTCATTGGTTCATTTTTTTATTTTTGAAAATCATTTTGAAATGTGTGATTATCATATCTTTTTTATGTATCTTAACCCATTGACCACCGAGCGGCCCGCTCGGGAATAGACACAATAGATTCTATTGTGTCTGTGATTCCGGGGGCTGAGGGATTAAAATGAGAGCTTAACCAAAGGTTTGTTTGTGTTTGTTCAACCTGTTTCACTTTATCATAATTGAAAAATGTAACCAGATATAAAGCAGGTATATTATAAAGTAGGTACCTATATAATGTTCGTTTATTTACATACATCGAGCATTAAAAATAAACAGTAAATCTACTTTTTTGGTTTATTCTGTAACCTGGCAATCCGTTCCTCCGACAATAGTCCATTCTATTGTTTGATAAATTCTCACATTCAAGTAATTCATTAGTAGTTTTGTATTATAAAGTATAAAGTTCAACCAAGAAGTATCAATAACAATTAAAATTTCTTTCTTCGAGTTCTCACACCAAATGTTTGTTATTTGCAATAGTGAAGGAATATTTTTTTTTATTTAATTTGTTTTCTCTTCATTTTGTTACATTAATAATATAAGGCCACTTAGCAAAACAATTACTAAATTGTAAATAAAACTTCAGTTATCAAACAAAATATGAATAAAATACATGGAAAACATCCTGATAAATCAACCTTTTATCCTTTTATTCTGTCATTTTGTTTGATAGGTACCTACATATTCTTTTAGGCAACAGAATCTATACCCATAATTGTTTTTGTAGACAGTTTTGATCATAAAATACATAATATATAATAGGTAGATCAATAAATACATAATTATTGCGGTCTTTTTTTATAAAAATGTTAATAAACTTAACTTAATACCACCAACATAATGGTGGACAGAATGCTTACAACTACATGGTATAAGAAAATGATATTTACTTTTTCATGTTGGCAAAAACTTGAAGACTGCATGCTGCCTTCTTTAAAAACTTTGTAACATTTTTTTACTGCACTATACACAGATGGAACAAAACTTGACTTTTCACTGGCTATCGCACCTTCCCACATGGTGTTTACACTTCCACAGAACACTCCACTTGCAACTCTTACACAGGATTTCACCGTCCTCTTGTTATCTCATTAACCACCTAAATACACCCGTTACCACATATTATACAACTAACATTGTAAAAACACAATTAATTTTGTCATAGCACTATGATATTTTAGTTAAAGCATTGTCGATATAGAACTAATGAAACTTCACGTCAACTCGCGGGTCGGGGAGGCCGATCGTGACACTACCAAGCCGCTGTAATCGTTTCGTAAATACCTTCCAACTGTTTGTTCAAGGATTCGAGATGATCAATATACAAGTCCTGGTTTCTCCATGCGGTACGAAGCGAGTCCGCGGACGCGGTGTCGACTTGGTGAGGGGTCAACAACACGCGCGCCACGTTAGTGACGCCGCCTCCTGCGACGCCGTCACTGGCGGACTCCCCATGTCTGTCTGACTCCTCTGACATTGCACTCTCACTAATTCGTTAAGAGGCACTCTGGACTGCAAGTAAATAAGCACAGTTAATTCTAGAACACAGGTTGTACTAGTTCGGCGCCGTTATCAGATTCCTGCAACAATGACGTAGATAAACAGGTACAATAGCAGTCGTGAAATACTTACAGGTTGTGTAAGGAATAATAATCTGATATAACATAAATATATTTATTTGTAAAACTTTAACACTTTAAACTCGCGAGTAAATATGAGTAGAAATTAAAAACTATGAACGAAACTTCTACTTCAACGCCGCCATTTTAAATACACACCATAGAGGAAGGATGTATAACTGAGATAGAGTGGCTACTCTGTGGTAATAAGTGCATGTATGGAACGTGCTGCCATCTGCAACTTTGTAGGATAACTAATGCTTTAAAGGGGTATATATATATATATAGCTATGCAGTATGCATATCGACATTTAGCACCAGATATGGAGCGAAAGTATATTTACAAAAATATTACTAACACCAAGAAAAGCGTCGTTTTCGTGACAACACTCTTTTTGTGGCGTTAGTAATATTTTTGTAAACATACTCTCACTCCATAAGTTGCCTTGTAAGTTGAGTAAATAATAAATAAGTAATGAGGGCAACCAGGGGTGAGAATAAAAAACAATTTCTTTAGCGGTATTCACGTTTATTAAATTGAAATTGAGATTTATATACTATACAATTGCTAAAACCTCTAAAATCTGCTAAAACCAAAAGCTTTAGTTATTTCAGTGCAGTCACTGCAATAACTAAAGCTTTTGTTCTAAATAAATAAATAAATAAATAAATCATTTATTGCATAAAAACATGGTACATACAAAGATATTAAGATCAGAATTAAGGAACATTCATGTTTTTACCTTAGTTTTTACTATAACTACATAGCATACAATAATTATTATTAATTGACATAATGAATGAAAATGATTAGATATTTATAGTAAAAATACGAGTCAGGAGTATTGTCACTTAAAATTAGGTTATACATAAATCATTAGTCATACAGTCAATCAATTAATATCAATATCATTATTTTATATTATTTAGACATTTTTCATATCATACAGAAATTCATTTAGGTTGTAAAAACAATTCTCTAATAAGTATTTATTTAATTTATTTTTAAATCCTGGAAGAGGAACCCCTTGCAAGTCTTTTGGGATTTTATTAAATATCTGAATACCTATATAAGGAACATTTTTTTTTGTACAAAGTTAATTTAGGCCTCGGTAAAAACAAATTGTTTGGATATCTTGTTAATTTTCCAATTTCTTTATTAGTTTTAAAATATTGAGGATGTTTTTTTATGAAAATACAAATTTCCTTGATATAAATACATGCAAGAGGCAGGATTCTCAAGTTTTTAAAAAGTTCTAAGCTTCTAGCGTGTTTTCTCCTCCGTTGAAAACTCATGATCACAACGTTCACAACAGTTAACAACAATAAAACAAGTAACAAAATAACAAAACAAAACTTAACCAAAACAAAAACTTAAAAGATAAACAGATATATTTAACAAAAACAAATGAGATAACCTCGAAATCGCATCAACGTCCGTCCGAAAGTTGAAAACTATGGTTGACAATGACAGTCGCACATCATTACAAGATGGCGGCTTTTTTTTTAATTTTAGTTATACCACTCATCGCCCGCGTCGCTGTCGTCTATGCGTTTACATGACAGTTTTGAGTGTGCCCCCCCTGATACACACTACGGCCTACGGGGATGCCAGCTACTAAATTAAAAATACCTAAAATTGACATATAATATTTCTGATTTCTACATACACTCTGGGTTGTAAAAATACGTGAAAAATACCAATACCTATATAAAAAGAGTTTTTTTCAAGGCTTATGAATAAGTTTGTATTTTGTTTAGATATTTCATACTACAAAGTATCGAAATCTAATTGATTAAAACTTTTTTCACAATGTGATTTATGTAATGTTTGTTTCAAGCACCACGAGATAATTGTTGTACAAACGTGTTGTGTTATTTTATTTTATTTAACATATAGTAACAATTACACACATAAAAAACGGCTGAGTCACCAGTTTCTATGTTTGGTTTCGTAGCGATAATATCGCTACTTTACTAGCATAAATTCTACATTTACTTATAAATATCTAATTAAGTTAGTATTTTACATTTTCATGTTACAAGAGTGTAATGTAAAGTTGGATATTATTAATAATTAACCCATTGACCAAAGAGCGGCCCAATGAGACCACGACGCAATAGATTTTCTATTGTGTCTGTGATTCCGGGGGTTGAGGCATTAATATTTTAACTAGATAAGTTAAAGGTACATTTCTACATTAAGTCATGGAGATTGTCTTATACGGGTAACATTGTAATTTGTTGTTTCTCAAATGACTTGTATCCAGACATGACATAACAGTATAACTTTTTTGTCAAGGTAAAACTGAACAATCAACAAATGGATTTCATTTTTAATTTACTTTATTTAGGTACCTACATCTTATGTTCATGTTCTAAAAGTTATATATAGTGGTGGTCATATAATTAAAAACGCTGGGAAGATTTTTTTCAGACTAAAAGGGCTGACAGACGTACGAGTAAGTACGCGAACTTGTGGCTCGACGACCTTTTTCGCTCGTGTGTCACCCCAAGTACGCGTACTTAGAAACCGTCGAGTAAGTTCGTTGACGATCCAACATGTTTGAAATTTTACTCGAAGCCCGCCTTGGCTCGCACGTCTGTCACCGCCGCGAGCCGCGAGCCGCGAGCCTAGCCTGTCTAGATATAATAGGTGTTACTAAGTGCAAAAGTTCATCATATAATGGCTCAGGCATCCTTAAATTATTACGCAAGTCTTTCTTCTACATCGTAGCTCCTTCACCAAAGTTACTTGGGATAAACGCTCTCTTTTTTAAGCCAGTTTTTCACCCACTTTTTCTGATTTCGTTTTCTCTTTTAGTTTTATTTTATGAATATAATTTAATATAAATAATATGAATGAATATAATATAATTGAATATTGGCGAAGGTATCTTTGAATCACGCCAAGGAAGTTTCACTCCTGACGCGTGGGCTCGGCGCACACGCTCTTTTTTTGTAAAGTACCCTCAAAATATAATAGTAAAAAAGAAAATATCCTTCAATTTTTGAACATTTATTTTGTTAGAATGCTATTTACTTAAAAATAAGTGCTGGTTATTAAATTAAAAATGTCTATATTTAATTCCTGAATAACATAAAATTCCCTCTGTTGATGACATAGAGACATTCGATATCGGTGACACGCGAGAAGCTACTGACCAAGCTCTACGTGTGTCACCGACGTCGAGCCGAGTAAGTACGCGAACTTTAAAACCGCGACTTTAAAGTTCGTACGTCTATCAGCCCTTTAAGATGCATAGGTAACTAATTTCATGTAATATTATTATTTTTATTTTTCTCGATATAGTTTACTAGTACCGCTTGCGGCTTCGCCCGCTTTGACTTATAAATTTTTGCGTAGTTTTAAAGATTAGCATACAAAGGACATAGGGACAGAGAAAGCGACTTTGTTTTATACCACACCCCGGACACTCCATACAAAATTATAGTTTTGACAGTCACACTGTAGAGACTGCAAATGTGTGTGTAAACTCTTTATGGTTGGCACATTTGTGACTAGCGTAAAAAAAAATTCGCGTTTTTCTGATGAAATACATCCGTAAACAGCACAATATCTAACCATTTTCTACGAAAAACGATAATCACAAATCCAAAATAATAAAATTGCTTTAAGTCAATTTGATTAATGTTGTCAATCTTCGTTGCGTTTCGTCTAAAGACGTCGTTGGTATCGTCCTTGCGGGGAAATGGGTACCATAACATGTCTGATCGTGCGGGGTGAGGTAAGTGTTTAATTTTGGCGGGAGGCGGAGAGTGTCCGTTCTGTAGCGTTTAGCTACTATTATGTATTCTGTGTTTATACTATGTAGTGATGATATCAAAAGTTTTCTGATTCAGTAAAAGAAAAAAAAATGCTCAATTATTTTAAGGTCTAATAAAAATAATGTCATATTATATATTTTTCTTAGATTACAAAATAAAGTACAGATGGAGCATGATAACCGCCCGTCGCCCTTGTCAAAGAAAATACGAAATCAAAAACAAATACGTCGCTGCACCAGTGCTATTATAGCGCATAAAGTGTCATGCAATACGTCAAAAAGGGTTTGCAATTTTAGTAAAAAAATGCCGTCTTGTGATAATAAAACGCTGTAAAATTTGTTCCCGAAAACGAAAAAAAAGATAAAACATCGTTTCACAGGTTTTCTGTAGATTATTTGGCTGATTTATTTCTTTAATACGAATAATAATTTTACAGATATGAAGGAATACAAAACTTCAACGTATGTTGCCAGTATTTTGAAAATGAATTTGCCATTTTTATTGGTAAAACGGTAAAATGGTTAAAAGATCTTCAGGGTAATGCTGTTGGATTTTTCGATCGTGAATGTGATTATTTGTATAGTGCACTAAAGGTTCATGATCATTATTAGATTATTTTAATAAGCATAATACATTATTTTGTTACTTTTATAAAGCTTAAAAACGTCATAGTCGTTTTCGTTAGCGATTTAATTTATGTGAACTCCATGATGGATATGATGAAAATAAAATGTCCCGTATTCTCGACTAAAAACTACCGCTATTCGTATTCATATATTATGAAAAATAAAAAATAATATAATTATTACCTATAGTTAATATTGAAACTTTTTTTATGTAATTTATTTAATAAAAAATTGAATACAATTATTTTGTCCATATAATATAACTTTAGTAGGCAGGTACTTTATGTAATAAAAGAATTTAAATAAAAATTAAAACTTGACTTCTCATTTATGTATATAGCCTACGTCACTACCGCCACTAACATAATAATTCAGATCATTGCAATGAAACCTCACAACTCAAAATCGGTCCAACGGTTTATAGTGCAGGGCGTGTCAAATAAATATTATACATACATCCATAAACTCGAAAAACATAACCCTCTTTTTTCCGTAGTCGGGGAAAAATTTGGGAAATTTTTCAATATCTGGCAACATTACACGCACACAGAAGCACCGTGTACATACAGTGCAGCGGCGAAATGACAGCACACATAGCTTTATTGAAAATGACAAGGAAAATGACGATAAATTATTCGGTGATTATTCGGTTTAGTTCGGCAACGCTCCATCTGTCTTTTATTTTGTAATCTAAGATATTTTTATAACATGATGTTAATGTATTAATCAATCATCATCATCTCATCAGCGTAGAAATGTAGGATGGAAGAATCTCCATTTTTTCTCGAAAATAATAATGCACTTATTTGCTTGCTAATTAGTTAATTTTTGCTTATAGTTAATCAGTGTTGCCATAATTAATATTAATTTTCCTTGAAACATTGTTTTTCCTTAAAATTTAATCTGGCTGTTGTTCCACAGTGAAAGGTTGCGGGATGTGCCTATTTTTGTAAATTGCAATGAGGATGGAAAAAAAAGTAATTAAACCTTGATATGTTAATTTATTTAATTTCTATAAATACATTTATTAACACTTACAATCTTATTAATGTTTAACATTAATCGATTTCTATTATTATACAATTTACCTAGAATTGAGTTCACTATATCACAATATGTACAACGGAATGTTGATTGTTCTCGGGGAACGTAGCGTACTGTCAATAGGGCCGCCACACTTCTTGGTTTGAGGCCGCGTATAAGCCATGTTTGACGTCGTCGCTAGTATCGCACGTTTGTACTAGCCCGCTATTTTCCCCACTTCCAGGGAGCTCTGTGGTGATGGAAATACCGCCATCAATGTCACTTATTTTTATTTCGCTTGGAATGTACTGCTCTAAGTTGTATTTATCCGCAGAGCTGTGTAAGTGGACGTGTATTTGGTTTTGGTTGACTGTGGAATATAGGTTGGGGAGGATCATCTGCGGGTTGGGGTTGATGTATGGCGTGTGGGATTGTATGCAGGCGGGGTTGTTGTTGATGTTGTTGTACTGGTAGTTGTAACTGTTGCCGGGCCACGAGTTGTAGTAATTGTTCGGCATGGTGTCGTAGCGTTGGGCGGCCATGGCGGACGTGTTGAGGTCTGTGAGACTGCCGCTGGTGGTCGGACTGCCCTTGACGTAGCTCGTGCTACCGGATTGGAAGCCGCTGTAGTCCGAATGGCTGAGCGGTATTTCTGGTAACACTGGAAAGAGAAATACGGTTATTTGCTTTTCTTGTCATTTGACGTACGCTTCTTTTAGCTTAGAGAGTGGTCTATACAATATATAGATATATGGCTATACTGCTTAAAAATGTGGCTATAAGGGTTGTAAGTTTGGAAAAAAGTTATCATAATTTATTAATAAAAAGTGGTATTTATTAAAATAGATATATTAAGAGCGCTTTTAAAGCACCTGAGCGTTGGTAAAGTGGACACCCCATGAGCATAGTACTAAGTTATTTGTAAAAAAAACATGTATCGGAGCTATTTTATAGAGATCAGAAGGCTAACTTACTGCTTGCCGCAAAAAAATTGGAACATTTAAAACATTAAGTAAAATATGACCATGCCCCATAACCTATCACAAGGGAAAACCCGTTATACATCATCTAATACTACATATTAAGTGGGGGAATGCTATTAGACTTGTCAGTACGATTGCAGAGTTGAGAGTTTACGTATTTTCCACACCTTGCGTTACCTACGTAAAAACTAGTCTAAGCCGGAGATAAATATCGGAAATGCCATTTATGCTTTGATACGTCATGTTTATTAATTTATTTTTATACATTCAATGACAACAAGCGAAATTATATATTTTGGACTAGATAACTTATATTATAGTTTGGTGTCTACTAAAAAAAAAAGTATCTTTATTTAAACATAATATGTATTTAGCGTGTCCGGAGTAAGGCCGCGTTTGCCGCTTACCCGAATACCCGAAAATAACTGTCTGATGCAATGGTATGATGTTTTGAGTTTATTTTCAGGTAAAAAAAAAACTTTTAAAATATTATACCTAACTATACTACCTACGAGTTACTTATATCGGATAAATCTTATTTTTAATCTGTGAATTGCCTGCAATAGATACCCTAACTTTAGTCAGGCAAATAAATAATAGTCATATAACTTACCCGTAGGGATATGTATCGTAGGATCCGGCTTATAGTACGGCGGCTGTAAGGGCGCGTAGCTCGGGTACACCGTCGCCGTGGACGGGTAGCCGGTGTTCCACTCGCTCGCACCCAGAATGTTGCCAGTATTCTCTGTGAATTTGGTTTAAAATAAGTTTATTTTTATGTTGTGTGTTAACTTTTTATAGGTAAAATTTGCTTAGGAATCAATGATATTATAAGTAGAAAGCTAAAGAGCTAAAAGCGCTCTGAGAACGACACGTTTATATTGGCTAATTAGCCAGAATTGACTACAGTTGTTTCGTTTTCGCTCACAATAATTGAATCATGCCATCTTACTGAAGACCGAATGTAATCTATCTACACCATTTTACTTTTAATAGGTATCATAAAATTTTGATTGTTTTATGTGATGAGTGGAATCCTTGTCATACGTATACCTGTAGCTTTCCTACGTTCGCAGATTAATTAGTAATTACTTATAGGTACCTGAAAACCCCAATGATATTATGCATTAGAGGAATTATAATTCCAAACATAAGAGTCTTATCACCTGTCACTAATGGTCCAATAGTTATACACCAATAGGTAATTATTGACGTTAGGGATTTCCATTAGCCGTACAAAACATTATCGTTTTTGTTAATACGTAGCAACACGAGCTTAGCACGTCTTTAGACAGTAATTGTGTTAATAATATGATTATTGGCATAGGCGTAGACTTATTCAAATGATTATTACGTAGAAGAGTATATTATATGGCCCGGCTTTATTAAAAAAAAAAAAATCAGCAGTTTAAAGACTACCTACCTAGGTACCTTCGAAAATTGATGTTGTAATATTTTGATTTAAAGGTACTTTAATGTTATTCATTTGGATTATGGAGCATTCATTATATAACTGAATATCTGTATTGGTACCTACACCACCAAAAAATTATGTCTATTTAAAAAGAGCTTTGTATTTAATATTCACAATTCAAAATTGTTTTTTCATGAAACGGATGCATCAAATATCTACATTTGTCGTTTAGGTACATTGCGTTTATCCCATTGCCTTACTCAATATAGCACCTCACTGATCACTCTCCAAAAACAGTATAAAATCACTTGTACACTCGTTAACGTCTAACTGGTGTGAACGTTTCATAATACATAATTAATCGCCCATTATCAATAACAGGTGTATGTGTAATGTGTAGTCAGTAGTGTGTATGCTATAGAGGTCACGTGTGCGGAACTGCGTACGCGCCGGGATTGCCGCTGATTCATACGAAAGCTAGGTCAGACGGCCTAAACTTTGAATACAATCGATATTTTGACAGCTTAGTTGTATTTGTAAGTTAATGGTTTGTTGTCTTTCAAGTCTGCATAATAAATACTTACATACGTTTTAAGTGTTGATTTCATTAAAAAAAGTATCTTAATTTGTCTTTTCTTTTAAATTTAATATATAAACAAGATGACGTTTCGCCATAGTATCATCGGTGCTTATATTATAATTATCAAATATAAGGTAATTTTTATGATTTGATTCGTTAATAATATGCAGCTATTATACCTATAAGAAAATTTTCCTTATTTTCCATAGCTCTTTCCTCTATTTAATTAGAAAAAGCATGAGTATCATCATGTAAATTAATATTCGGCACTCATTTCAACATAAGTTTAAGTAGTTTATATTCAAGCGTGTCGGACTGAGTCAGGACGATAAAACAAATAATAATGCTAATAATATAATACTTATTGGGCTGCTTTGTCTGTATGTCGAGGATCACGCGACATTTGACACGTAAGTATACACTTTTATATTATTTGTATGAATAAATATAAAGGAGACCGAGAGGATTAAACAAAGTCGCATTAAAAATGATTAGTGCTCCACTTTTAATGTCTGCAATTGTTATTGTGATATAACACGATTTATATATTTTGCAGATGCAGATTCTATGTTGTTTTTTCCCGTGTTTAAATGCGAATAAAAAATAAAGAAAACTTTTGTATGTTTCATTCAAAATCACATAAATAATATCACAACATATGATATGATCTATACTAATATTATAAAGCTGAAGAGATTATTTGTTTGAACGCGCTAATCTCGGGAACTACTGGTCCGATATTTTGAAAATTGTTTCGGTGTTTGATAGCCCATTTATCGAGGAAGCCTATAGGCTATATATCATCATGCTAAGACCAACAGAAGCGGAGCAATGCGGGTGAAACGGCGGGGAACAGCTAGTTATAAATAAATATTATACATTGTCACAAATCATAAAATAGTTAATTAAGGCTAGGATTTTCCGGAGTATTAGGCATTTTTGCTGTCCCAGAACGCGCGAAATATATCTCGCGCGCGCGCGTCTAAGATGAACTTGCGTGACCCCGCCGCCCGCCACAGTATAAAATATTCAGTAATATCAGTGGCTTTCATATTTATTAAATTCGAATATATTTATTAAATACGAATACATATTATTTATAGGATACAAAAATGAAATAAGGGTTATTTTAATTTTATAATTTTTATTTTTTTAAACATAAATAAACAAGGCGCAGGTAGGTTTTTAAGCTAAAGATTAATAGCAAACAGTGCAGTTCGCAGGTCCGTGATATGCAATGACTACGGAATGGTCGTGCCCGACATGCTCTTGGCCACTTTTTCAAAAACAACGCAAGTTAAATTAAACACAAATTCTTAAATTAGGCATGTTTTATCAAAACATAAATTAATTAAGTATTGTCTACTTTACATGTCAGTTGTCAGTAACAGAGTGTCAGTTAAATAATTCTGCAATGCAATGCAACTAAAATACAATAAAATACTCTTGAGTATTTTATTGTATATAAACACTTATGACAATAATGGCAATGTAGCTGGGTTTTCATTGGAAATCCTTTATGTTGGCCGATGATCATAGAACGTTATTGTTATATCTAAGTTCATCTTTTAAAATTCTTCAATATTTAGTTGTCGAGTTCGCAGCACCGGCTGGACATTTTGATCACCCTGGATGGCTGAAATTAAGTCCACACTGTGTAGACTTTCTACCCTCATCTGACAACCTACGAATTAAATATTCCATTATAATTATTTCACCCCACAAGTAGATATACAGGGTGGTTTTAGGACCTCCTGCCAAATTTAAATCAGTTGTTCAGATCAGACCATGAAACTGAACAATTTTTCCAAAGAAACATTGAAAAGTAAAAAAAAATCAGACTTCCAATACAAAACCGACCACAATATGATCGAGTAGTTTTCTATGGGAGGATTTTTTCTCATTTCGACTCATGCATGTTTCTTTGTAAAAGGTGTTCAGTTTCATGGTCTGAACAACTGATTCAAATATGGCGGGAGGTCCAATAATAACCCTGTATACACACGAGTACCTCTACTGTTATTATCTATACTGTCCCTCTTTTGTCGTTTATTCATTTTTAATTTTTTAACAAAAATGCACGGCGGCGGGAGTCGGTGAGCGCACGACTCGACACAGGTCTTACCTCAACAAAGCCTCGCGGGCATTTGAAGGCCCAAGCGGCCTCGATTTCGCGCGTGTCTTGGTTTATTTTTTTATGTGATTTAAACTATATTCATTCTTCAATATTTTATGACACTTTGCCCTCCGTAATAGTAATACCTACCTAAATATGCATTTTCAAAATGTCTATGTTATTAAACACACCTATAAAATTGAAAATAACAGCGCAAAACGGGTTGACTTCCCGATTTTTTTTGATCGTACAAAGTAATTGATATCGTGTTACCGACGACACTCTGCCTTCAAATAAATCTTTTTGTGTAAAATATATTTTTTCCAGTCGAAAATAATGAATATTTCATTGTTTAAAATTAATCTAAAAAAGGGCAATAATCGGAAATCCTCGCCTTAATATAAAATCAAAAATTATCGAAACTTCGGCATTATTTTGTCATAAAGAAATGTCAAATTAATGGATTCATCTCAGTGAAAACAATTTAATTTCGCGGTTTATCGAAACACTTAGGTGAATTATTAATTGTTATTGTAATGCATACAAATTAACATAATACCAGTTATTTATAATTTTGTAATTATAATTATTTACCTGGTTATCATGTGACGCACGCAAAGGGTCTGGTAATTCCCGCGTTTAATTTACTGTTCTAGTAAACGCATTGAGAGAACTGTTGAGCCAATTACGATTTATCAGTATTTTCATGTTAACTAGTTGTTGACTATGGCTGTGTTCCATATTTGAATCGATTTAAATTTTATTTGTAAATACGATCACTGAAATATAATTTTTAGGGTTCCGTACCCAAAGGTTAAAACGGGATCCTATTACTAAGCCTCCACTGTTTGTATGTCTCCAGGCTGTATCTCATAAGTCGTGAAAGCTGAAATATTCACAAATGATGTATTTTCGTTGCCGCTACAACAACAAATACTAAAAATTAAAAAAAAATATATAGTATATTAAGGGGGTCCCCATACAATAAACTAAAAATACAAGATA
The DNA here is from genome assembly GCF_905220415.1 of Colias croceus. NCBI lineage: Eukaryota > Metazoa > Arthropoda > Insecta > Lepidoptera > Pieridae > Colias > Colias croceus. Next base: position 7,224,846 of record NC_059551.1, on the reverse strand, counting down.
GTACGGAACCCTTCATGCACGAGTCCGACTCGCACTTGGCCGGTTTTTAAATACTAAGTAGGTATATTAAGCTATCCATTTTCCATTTCATGTACCTATATACAGACAATGAACACAATTTTTTAATAATATACGTAGGTACTTATAGATTTAACATGGTTCGCACGTGAGGAAAAATCCATGTTTAGATTTGTCATATTGCGTGATCTACATTGTAAGTGGATAATGTTTGAATGCTATTAACAACATTAATTAAGTACTAAACACCATATCACATGTCGTAGAATTATTACTAACATATTTAATGTAATTATTTATTGACGTATTTGTGTTTGCATTATAAAATATTATACCTAGGTAGCAGAGCTAGATGAATTTGCATTTTGTTTTCAAAGAGCTGCTTGAATAAACCGACACTGTTTTTTAGGACCTTGCGGTGGTACCTACCTAGTCCTCATAAATCCATGCAGTCCTCAAAAAGGAAGAGGTCAAATAAATGTAAAATTTTATCATAGAAACTCATGAAATATCACAGACATAGATATTATAGCTTGTATCTCTAGGATACATACTTTTATTATAGAGATCATAACAACAATAATTTTTTAAATCAATTTATAACTTCATAACATGACGTTTACATGGAATAACGTTATAAATCTGTCATAAAATTAATATACTTCGACATGAATATTATGTGTACGTACAAGCGTTTTTTGCATAATGCATAGAAAATAGAAATCGCCACCATAGAGTAAAGTAATATCGCCACACAGTCTATTCTTGAAATGTTGGCGTTTAAATACATTATCTAATGAGTCATGTAACGACACCAAGCTTACCGTGAATTTACTCACTCCGTAGGTAGTTCGTTCTATTAATCATTAATAATATTATTTGGCTTGGAAGCTTTAAGCATTGTTTTAATCTAATGAGTCAGGTCCACAAACGTCAATAACATATATTATAAAACCATAGGTGATGACTAAAATTTAGGTTACGGTTATTACTCGTAATATTACTGTAATGAGAAATTATAATATTTATACGAAGTTAAGCTGGTGTTTGTCTTTGTTGTCACACACAATGGAAAACATAGAAAAGTCTTATTTGTCCCACTTAACAAAATAATTCTAATCTTCCGTTATATAAAAACAGAAAACCGCAATTTTTAACGTACCTAGGTATTCAGTTACGATTATCTGAACACACATTTGATGAATACCTATATTACCTACCTACCTAGCTCTTTATATTGAGTCATAACTACTATAAACGATTTGGCATTAATCGCATCGAAAAGTGTATTTCAATAATAATTTGGTGGATGCCGATAGCGTGGAGCACCCGACTAGTTCCCGAATTCGAACCCACTTCATTTTGCGGTTCGACCATTCACTGTTCCTAATTTTGTGCGCTGGTACATGAAATTAAAATCGGGTTAATGTATAAATGAGATATGCACTTAATAAATATTTAATTAGGTGTCTAAATAAAAGCGCTCAGTGCATTGGGGTTGCGGTTCCTGACAAAATTTAATGTAAAATAATGCTCGCGATAGAATGGCGGAAAAACCGCGGCTTTATGCATTGTTATCTAATAATATTGAATATAATCAACCCAATTTGTTATAAATGTTTCATTATTGGTGTATCATAATAATTTATTTACTCGTACGTAGGTATATGGGATTGTTTTATATTTAAGTATTTGTTGTTTTTTGTAGGTACCTATTCGGGGAAAACTAAAAATACTTTTGGACATATTATTTTAACATTGTGTATCGTGTGATATTTTATTTAATAGATAATGTTGAAATTGTTTATATTGTTTTCCACTAATAAAAAAACCGATCATAATTATTGATGAACTTAGTTTCGTTTGATCAGCTTTATCAAATCAATTTAATTTCAAATTCAGTATAAGAGTAAGATAAGAAACAGTCTCATCAGTCTTCAATTATTATATTATCCTATACTGCCTTTATTATACTTTAAATTTATTTTTAATATTCTTTAAAATCAATTTGGGAATGGGAAAACATGATATTCATTATATTATTTTAATCATAGTGGAGCTTAAAATTTGATGACCGATATAATCGCAATGATCTAAGGATATAATATAGTTTTAATATGATATCCTTCCAGGTAGGATTCCAGTCATGTTTTGAAAAAAAAAAACTTGCCCAACGATATCGGTGAAGGTATTTTAAACATTTTGAATTTTCCAACGTTTTCTTTATCCATTATAATTTTATTTGTCACTAGCTTTTACCCGCGGCTTCGCTCGCGTTAAGAAGTATTAATATTAATTAGGTATATTTTTTGCGGCTTTGGTACATTTTTTAAGCGTACCTATATAAAAACTTAGGGCCTACAAAACTACAAAACTTTAATCACATATTTTATCCCCTTAGAGGTGGAATTTGACAAAATTCTTACTTAGGGAATGCCTACGTCATAGTAGCTTTATGCATGCAAAGTCTAAGCCCGATCGGTATAAAATTGACATAGTTTCATACAAACTTTCATCCCTTATTTAATCCCCTTGGGGGTAGAATTGATCCAAATCCTTTCTTAGGGGATACCTACCTGCATGCCAAATTTCAGCCCGATACGTCCAGTGGTTTGGGCTGTGCGTTGATAGATCACTATATCAGTCACCTTTGAGTTTTATATATATAGATTACTGACTGAAACCGCAGGGCAAAGCTAGGGTATGAATTTTCGAAAATCTTTTCTTACCGGACGCCTACGTGTCATATGATCTATCTACATGCCCAATTTCATGCAAATACATCCAAGGAATAAAAAGTTTCATACAAACTTCTATCCCCTATTTTACCGCTTTAGGGGACGAATTTCCTAAAATCCTTTCTTAGGGGACGCCTACGTTATGACATCTATCTGCATGCCAAATTTCAGCCCGATACGTCCAGTGGTTTGGGCTGTGCGTTGATAGATCACTATAATCAGTCACCTTTGAGTTTTATATATATAGATTAATGACTGAAACCGCAGGGCAAAGCTAGGGTATGAATTTTCGAAAATCTTTTCTTACCGGACGCCTACGTGTCATATGATCTATCCACATGCCCAATTTCATGCAAATACATCCAAGGAATAAAAAGTTTCATACAAACTTCTATCCCCTATTTTACCCCTTTAGGGGACGAATTTTCTAAAATCCTTTCTTAGGGGACGCCTACGTTATGACATCTATCTGCATGCCAAATTTCAGCCCGATACGTCCAGTGGTTTGGGCTGTGCGTTGATAGATCACTATATCAGTCACCTTTGAGTTTTATATATATAAGATTGTAGGCTTCTAGGTAGGTTTTAATATTTGGTTACTATAATACACACAGATGGGCTACCTCTACTTATTATGTACTTACAATCTAACAAATTTTTCATGTGGGTAGAGTTTTATTGATGATTCAATTTTCGCAATTATTTTAATCTTTCTATTATATTTTCTATATAACTAGGTATAACATGGCTATAACTTAATTTATACTTACCTAATTTCATAGTAGTTTCTAACTCTTTTTTCCTGTTGAATGCAAGGGATAAAACTATCCTCTAAGGAATATAACTTATTTCAATTTAAAAGAAAATCCATTTAAAAAAAATGATGGCGATTATTTATTAAAACTTCTCAGCTGAACACGTCGTAGTGAGCGCAGTCACAGACACGGACACGGCCTAGGCCTGCCGCTGACGTGGGATAATTACCACCCCCGCGCTCCCGTCCCGCCCGCGCCCCTCGAGGTAATGTCACATTAACACCCTACGCGTGGCGAACTGTCAAAACATCGAGAACCGAGCACAACTATTTAACTGTATATCAATGAATAAACGAAATTCGAAATGACAATCGCCACAAATATAAATTGCTATAATCACGCTTCATTATGCACGTTAATGATATTGCTTGTATGTTGTTGTTATGGGAACGATGTTAGAATGAGATGAGTTTAATACACTAATACTTTAATAGTCTTTGTCATGTTCATCTCATAATAAACGCAACGGAGAAATTTATTCCCTTAACTTTCAGATTCTAGTAAGACATTTGCCAATACGGATATTGATTTTCTTGAATATACGTACTTAGCATTGCTGCAGATGTTAATTAGGTACGAGCTAATAATCGTTTTTCCGCACACATACTTGGCACTTGCTTACAATAGCTCGTCAAGCGAATGTCGAATACAAACACCAGGCCACCAATCAAGGGCGTTGATTAGGGGGCGGTAATTAGCCTCCTTTGATCACAACGCTTGTTCTTGTTACACACATTTGCGCAAACTTTGCGGTGGATTACCATTAGCGGTTATTAGCACGTGATAAGAGGTGGGAACTTTACTGAAAACTAGTGACGTGCACGCTATTTTGTCGTATGATGTTGATTGTTAGTTATATGCCGATGATATTGTATTTATATGCCGTATGACGTAGATATTATGAGGTACAGTGAGTATTAGTTATATGGAGTGAAAATCAATTGACAATCGAAGATGACAAAAAAAAATAATTCGAACACCTTATGTTGGAATGATAAATCCAATTTAACTCCGTACAACAAATATGTAAGCTTTCCTGTATAAATCAAATAATGTAACAGACATGGAAATTTAACAGTTGGATTAAACGTGAACATACATAATGTATGTGCAAATTGACACTAAATGGGGAATACAGTCTTTACGGTCGTTAAGAAAAAAGGTTGTTTACATGAAACAATTAACCTCAGAATATGTTTACTCAATGTACAAATATATATTTGTGGTTACTAAATACTAATGTGTTTAAGGATACTTATGATGAAAATAAAGTGATATAAATACCAACACAGTTAACAAGTAGCCTAACCTAGACAGCGTTTTCCAGGGGAATTTTAGAACATAATAATATGTCTACTGAAATGTATAATAAATTCAGGTTTTTTTTTGTGGGAAGGAATTTTCGTTGCGATCTGATTTTTGGATGTCTGCAATGATTATGAACAAAAAATGATATCAAAACTCGCGCATACTTTTCCGAAGCTGTATAAATCTTATTAAACTCCCATAAGAATATTCTCACCCCTCGAGATCGTTGGTTGTTTTGTAAAGTTTTTGTTGCTGATCACTTACATCGTAACTCTGCGTAATTTGATACATCCTGTGCTTGACGGCCAATGAAGCCTGGATGTTCGGAGGGGTCCTACCGATTTCAACGTAATCTTTTATAATTTTCATTCGATTGTGACTTTTGCCGGCTATCTATTTATGATACATTATGATGGCATACTAATAAACGTCATTTTTGTTAATGATAGAGCCATTCGTCCTCTGTTCTTAGAATAGTTGAACAACCTCATAAATAAGTTTGTGAGGTTGGATGTAAGTTATGTGAAAAATGTCTGTTTTCGATTACGGGTCACCTGTGGCTCATCATAACGATGCCTGTCAATACCTTTTTATAAAACATCGCTTCTTGGAGAGAGCAAGGCAATTATTTTTAACACTAACTTTAAAGTCATTTTTAAATAAATTGTATAGTGAATATGTATTTAATTTTATTGTAATACAATTGTTGCATTAGCGACAAAGAATATAGACAGTTAGATAAACTTGTGTTTTATTTCTAGGTAAAGATTGACGATAGTTGAAAAGTCGTGTGGGTATTCAAGGTAGTCCTGTATTCGACCGTGATAGAATTCTCAAAACTGCAAATAAGGCTTTTGTTAATTTATATGTAACCATTTGGAACGGTTTTTTATTAGAACTTTGAAATGTAGAGTATGATTAATTTAGATTTATTATACACGTGGGCTAAACTACAACATCATTAAGTATTTAATTTACTTAAAACAAAACAAAGCTTTAATATTTTTCATAGAAAAGGTACCTAAACGAAGCAAGTTAATTTCAGTGCTCAGCTTTACTTATTTTGTTTACTTTTAAAACAACAAATCGGTGTCTAAATACACAAACTTTCTACACGTTCTTAAATTATTTTCTCATATTTCTATGTCAGAAAGTATTGATTATGAAAAACAAATCACTATTTGAATATCCGAAGTACTAAGGGTAATTTTGTCCGGTTGAGTGCGCCTGCGTCTTAAGACACGTTCACTGTGGGTAATGTAAGTTGTTGAGATTAGAGATGGGGCCATGGCAAGAGCGAACGAGTTATCAGTTTAAGTATAAATTTAAATAAATAGTGGTTGGTAGTCATTACTTTCTTAGTAGAATATTAAAATATGTATTCAGAGCCGAGAGTGGAAGTTAGAAAAATGTGATTTAAATGTTTAGTTTTTTGATTTTTCTTAATGAAGTACAAAAATGTATGTAGAGTGTAAGAGAAGCAAACAAACATTTAACATTTTGTAAACATTTAACATTTCAATATTAAGTATTATTGAGCGCGATTCTATACTAATTAATTAATTATAATAGGCATGACGAAAGATTTTGAAATCCTCTTCCATTATGTGTGTATACGTTTACTATACAAGAAAAACCCTATATTTCGGTAATATACTTAAATTTAACGAAGATAAAAGCCATTTTTCAAAAAATATTTATTATCTGTGCCAAAACAGCTCGCAGGTGTCATGGCGTAGGCGTGACGTCACTCTTTAGTAAATACGTAATTATTTGTACGCATTGCGAAGAAAATTAAAGAAATATTTATTTAATATGTGTTATAGAAACGAATTTCAAAGTTTATAAGTAGTGTGCAGTATTGCAGTGTGAATCCACATAAAAATAATGCTCAAAAATGTGTAAGTAATTATTTCAAGCGAGAAAATAATAAGAAAAGATTGTATGAAGTTGGCGCGGAGAACCCCGAAACCACGTATTCGTGAATTCGCAATTATATTTCTGTTCTGAGTCGATAAAGCATACGTGAAACAATAGAAAATAAATAAAAATGCGTATTCTCAACATATTCATAACAACAAAATACATCTGACGTGAGTTGTTGACTTAATCGTGACGTCACGCGTGTTTTAGTCAAAATGGCGAACTGCAGAATTTCAATGTTTTATTTTATTGATAATCTCATTAATCTTAATGTTTTTAAGATTTTTAAGTCACTATATTTAATTTATTTATTATACATTTTCCCTTAAAAACACTAATACGATCATTTATGGATACTGTCGTCATGCCTATTATTAATACCTACATACAATAGCACTCGATATTGTAAAATATATAATATAGAGTAACACATTGTCCCCACATATTATTATAATTAATATTTTATATACAATATGTTTGTTAAATTTGTGGTTACCTACGTCTGTTTTGCGTTTGTTTGTAACATGTGTTTAAAATATCGGTTTCAAATAATTCAACAGTCACGTAGGTTAGAGTATGGTTTTAATAAAACCAATTAAATCCTTTTTAAGAATAAATAATATAAATTTAGTAAAAAAATGAATCCATAATAATTATAGCAAAACTCTTAAGTTTATTTTTTTTAAATAAAACTATCAATTAAAAAGCCACCCAATGAATATATTTTAACCGTCATTCATAAGTTTTGTTTGAGGTTTTATGATATATACAAAAACCACAACACTTTATCGGAAGCAACCACAAATTTTATCAGAAGGAACTGCGGTCTCTCTGTAATAAAACCATATCAATTATAATTTTTAATGATTACTAATTATGTAACAAAAAAGGTCGAAAATATTTTTGTTCATTTAGTAATTTATTGTTTAACGACATACCATATATCGTTATTAATAAAATCGCTAAACGCTGCCACAATCGCTTAGCTCTAGCACGCGCATTGAATAGCCCCACCAAAGGTATTGTTACACGGAATGAATCCGACCGATTGACGATCGTTGATACAGCCGGCCGGTCGCGTAATATTATACGACGAACACGCGATATGCGGGCTAGTGTTACCTATCACATCTCAGCATACCTACCGGTGTACGGGATACTGTATCATTGGCTACAGATACTCATAGGTTTATTAATGAATAAACAAGAGCGTGTATAGATTATGAATAGCAAAAGCTTAGGAATGTCATAAGTTTTTTGTGTGGGTCAAGAAGATCCGCAAGCTTCTAGCTAGAGGCATGGCCTTAACGGTTACGTAAAGGATAATTTTGTTCAACAATATTGAAAAAAAGCAGATTTAACAATGAGATAAAGCTTGAGCAGATTTAGTCTAAGCTTTGATAGAACTGTTAAAGCTTTCCGTGTTGCATATAATATCAAAGGCAAACTATGAAATCATAAGTAAATTGTCTACAGAAGCATTTTGTTAGAATATTCAACTATTTTTTAATTATTTGTAAATTCACGTTCATGTTAAATTTTAAACGTGAATAAGAATAAACTTTGAACGAGCTACTTCGTTTGTAAGTGCAGCGTTCCTGCTCTTTCACAGAGATAATTAAATTAGTACCGCATCACAAGACACTGGTGTACCTATCGAGGGCTAAATTTCAAGTGTCTGTTTGTCTCTACACAAATTATACGTCTCGTAAATTGGTTTTGTTCTACAAGCAGCGTAATTCGAATCGAAACTTGAATTACGCCGTGTAATTCGAACTTTTTTCATAAACATATTACGGACAGAAGGTAGCCGTGCTGCACGTAGTAAAATAATTGATTGTATTGAGCCCGATGCACACCTCGAAACGTATCAGAAAATATCGGCATTATTAATTTTGCGTCTCCCTCGCACGTGAGCTCGTCGAAAGAGAAAGGAGTTCACGGTGCTATCCGATACTCGTTTTCCTCTGGTGCATAGGAGTACGTGATTTGGTTGTTTTTTTCCCTGGGTTGAATTATTTGTAAGGTTTCGTTATGTGCTGCTCATTACGGTACAAGCGCGTATCCTGCCGGCCGACCACAAATGCGGCACATTAGGCCACCTGAAGTCGAGATTCTTTGGTACAACCATTTGAGAAACGTGCGCGCAATTCTGCACAATCGATAGAGATTACAGTTTACAATCGTTTATAGTCATCAATAACCAAACATTTGTTCGCTTGAGATATTTTTCTTGGCAATTTTAATATACGTAGGTATACATTGGAAACGATTACATGAATGAATCATAAGGATCTACAAATACTTTAGGGAGACTTTTCCGAGTCAAGTAAACTTATCCCAAATTCAGATTAACAGTCCAATTTATAATTCACTTCTCAATGAAGCCATAAATAAGAGTCATTCCGATTAGTTACTCGTCATCAACATTGACTCGGGCCATGATTTGACGTGATTTTAACTCGGAGCGATGAATGTACTCTACATTCATCGTCAGAACAGACAGTGTGACGATGTTATTGGTATGTATTTGGTATTAAGATATTCGGAATTAATGTAAATTGATATTTATTTATTCGTCGTTGTATTATTCCGAACGTTTTTAAGGTATATTTTTCTATAATCTTGTTGTAGTACCTCATCCGGAACGTCGCTACAATCAGTCTAATCAGGCTAATTATACTGTCTCTGTATTAGAAGTAGCCAATGAGCCGTGATCTTTCCTCCGTGGTCAGTGATTTGACCGCGTTTACGAATTTATTGCACTCGCGATAAAACACTACCGTGGAAAATACTGGACGACTCTAATGAGGGGAATGCCTAATAAGCTGAATAATACGGTTAAGCGACTTTTAGCTGAATTTTTGGTTAGATTTGCGGAAAATGCTATCGAGTAGGAGGATAATATATTTTCGGGTAAGTACGTACTTACGGTATTCTTTATTGAAAAAACAAATTACATATACATAATTCTTGCTAAATTTCTAATCCTTAAAATAAATAAAAAATTATGTCTAAAATTCAGGTTGATGCGCCGCAGCTCCTAAACAAATTTCTATACCCCTTTTCTTGGATTTTTATTTTTTTCAAGTGAACATCATCAATTAGGTATATTATAATATGCGATTATCAATCCATATGTAGTTATTTATGCATTGTTATTATCGCATCACGCATGTTATAATTTCCAACACTTAGCGCTTTACGTTTCAATATTTATGGTCCAGCCGAAACCCATTAAAGGGGCGATGTGCAATATAAAATAAGTCGAAGATAGTTGTCCCGATGATCCAGGAGCTGTGGTTTGCGGCTAGTAGCTTAATACAACCCGTACAGCCCCGCCTGCCACACTTTAATAGTTTTAATGTCCTTTACTGCCGCATCTATCAATATCTCATCAAATGTGCATCAAATGCTATAGAAGACCCATTACGAAATAGACCCATTTTCATTGCACCTTTTCGAAAGATTTGGATGTTAAATGAAGACATTCATTTTTAACGGATTTGATGTTATAATGTTTTTATTTTGTGGTTATTGCACCTGTTTAAATGTGATTATAAAAAAGGTGTTTGTAAATTATTTTGATTTATTGCATTCGAAAATAGAGACATATTGTGTCAATCACATGTAGGTAAATTAATTTCGACTGCGAGTTTTCTTCTATTATCGAGGGTTAAACGTCTTCATTATATTATTTCATTCAACTCATAGGAGGGTAAGACGAAGGTGCCTTGTATTTTAGACGTAATTATTATATGTAGTTATATGTAGATAAATATCGCATTTTTCTTTAAAATCCTGAGCCTACCTATCTACTTATAATTTATATCATATTGTATATCATGGATAATTCTCATTCACATAATTTTTCCGATCCATAAAGATAAATAGTCACATAAGCATGCCACCAGTCAAAATGAAAATGAAATGCAAGGGCATGCCTTATCATACGCATTTATCAGCACGAGTCAAATCAGTTGACGGAGACCGCGGCAGGTAAGCTTATGTCGGCTAATCCATACGCGTTATTGCTTCCCACAGTAGCACGGATTGTAACCGCAGCCATTGCCCCTCGATTTCTGCAGCCCCATCGATCTATAGTTTCGTTATCAAATTTTCACACGGACCCTGCACCAAGATTGACTTTATTTGAGTAAGTGAAACCACAAGCCGAAACAATCGAGCATCGTTCTGCTCTAATTTACAATACGACGCTCTAGAGTATTTTTTAGTTGAGCATCCACTAGGCGGTATTGTAATGTAAAACGTAGAAAATACAATAATGGGATCGCCGTCGGTAGCCAATCTTGGCGCCCGAGGTATTGATCATCGAAATTGATCAATCAAATCGAAAAATATTGTGCCGGAAATAAGGTGCGATGTAATATTACGTTCATTCAATTCCATTCTTTTGAATCATACTTCGGTCTACTTCATTCATCGAAAACCATGTTGCAATGGTGAAATTCAGAAATGAATCGAATCATTCGCCTATTAAGTCATTAACTGTTTCATAATGAGATGTTATTGGCGAATTAGAGATTGTCCATCACTATTTAATGCACTGCATATTATTTGTATCGGACAATATCAATTTCATATCGTTTAGTAGAAATTTATTAGAACTGAAATTGGAAGGTGGTTCGTGATATTAATTAGTTTTTAAGCAACATATATTTTCTAATTTTAATTTAAAATTGCATATTAATTATCAGCATATTTCCACGTTAAAATTAAAGAACCATATTATTTTCTAACTCCGTGAACATTTTACTGCCGTAATGACACTGTCGGACGCGACGTCCGTTTTTTCTCAAGATCGCATTTGAAGTTATTGTTATTATTTCTCCCGTAGACCATCCAGAGGTCGTTCACATCTACTACCAGCATCTCAAGATTTATGAGCCTCATAATATTATTATTACGAATTTGTAACGAAACATCTTCTTCGGAAAAGGTAGAAGTAGTTTCATAGGAACTTGTTTAGACTTTATTGTCCTCTTTTGTAACATTTTAAGGACAAAATTTGAAAACTGAATTTCATACTTCAATCATAAATTACAACATTATGGAGCGAAGATTTCACACAACGAACTTGTTAAATTAATTGGTTGTTTATTAAGACATTTCAATAGTCCAATACAAACAATCATATTGAATATTTGCTTCCATTAGCTGTATTGTGTATTGTATATCGAAGGATGATTGCCGGGCAAGGTGTTCTATCATCTGTAATGGGCTTGTTCCGATTGGACCCTGGCAACCCCGTTTACACGTATTGAGTAGCCAATTCTGCTAGTATTGTAGGCTTACATCGCTTTGTTGGTAATACTGTTTATACTGTTCGTGTATAATTAACGAGAAACTATTGTTTTACGTGTTTTTGTAATGAATAGAAAATTGTTCTCATCAAGTATTCGGCTGATTAGTTTTTTTTTTATGTAAACTTCATGTCAATTATTAGAAAATACACATTCAAATATATTTCAGAGACTCTAATTTAAAAAATTATTAATGTAGGAATAATAGGCATTTAATAAGAAGGAAGTGTACGAGGAATAAAGGATATAATAGAGTAAATTTTGAATGATTTATAAGTTATAACTATTTTCAAATTGAGATATGCGAATTTGCATATCCCAAAAGTGGAACTATTTTATATGCATAAATGTAAATAATCAAAATCCCTTGTATGAGTCAATCAGTAAGTTGTTATAAGGTGGCTAATAACTTTTAATGCGCGTCATTAGCCGCGCGCAGATTGCCGCGTCGTGCTGATGAAAGTTGGGATTGTAAACGCCCCATAGCGAGCGAGCTTTTAACTTATAGACAGGACATGTGATGTTAAGTAAGTATGAGACTATTCTTAAAAATGCGTAACTATATCGCACAAGTGGGTCTACAGTCACATGTAAATAACCTAAAACCCGTGTATGAGTCAATCGGTAAGTTGGCAGTTAATAACTTGTAAATTGTAATGCGCGTCATTAGCAGCGCGCGCAGATTGCCGCGTCGCGCCCGTCGTGCTGATGAAAGTTTGGATTGTAAACGCCCCAAAGCGAGCGAGCTTTTAACGCATAGACAGGACTCATGCTATTTAACTTGAATGTATTCAATGCACATGATTAAAACTTATCATTTATTTTATATGCAATAGAGAAATGTTTCTATTTCAAATATCTTTCCACAAAATTACAATAAGTAAGAAAAAACATTGTACGCCATAAGCTCTACCTCTCGTAACAATATTATATCGGCATATTATATAACAACAAGCAAATATTACAATTTTATTCATTCCTTGAAATTCATAAAGTCCTTCTAATTGTTTCTGAGGTCTATGGACGTATTTGTAAATAAGATGGTAGGTTGTTAGTTCGTGATTGTGAATGAAGTAATGATAATCAGCGTGAACGTTAATACATTTACATGCTCCGTTCTACGATCATGTGGACTATCATTTTCGTCCTAATTTCGCATACAGTTATGAAATAAATGTTTTAAAACTTTAGATTATTAACAGGAAAGTAAAAACTTTCTTGTTAATAATATACCTATAAAATAGGAAAATTAAATTAAACTAAAACAATTTACATACCTACCTATGTGTACATATTTGGTTTGTCATCTCATTAAAAAGCATATTTTATAAATAATTTTTAAATATATAAATTATATCAAATATTACAACAGTTTCGTTATATTGATTTGCCCATGATAAAGCTTAAATCAAAGAGTTTTCAGTCTTTGATTCTAAAGCAGTTAAAAATAAAAAAAATATTTATACATTAAAAATACACATACCTTCAGGCGGCAAGTTAGCGTTAGTCTTGTACTCTCGTTCCTCGTGCGACAGCGAGCGCAGCCGCGGGGATGACTTGTATTCTATATCCCGAAGCGACATAGATGTGCCAGCTATGAACGGTCTTTGGAATCCTATTGCTCGTATTTGGTGTGGAGACGCGTTTGTACCTAGAAGTTTGATGTTTTAATTGCAATACTAAAATACAATAACTGCTTTTCATACATTCATGTATAACTACGGTCAGAATTGGTATATTTCAGGACTAAATCAGGTAGGTTTTTATGTAACACAGATAGGTTTTTATGAATTTTCTGTAAATTATTTGAAGTTTATCGTATATTTTATGAGATCATTTACAACTACCCAAAGTTCTATACAATTTTATTGTTCAAAATTATGTCTATAATTTTGTTGAACTTGGAGTTAAATTAAAATTCTACTGGGTACCCAAAAAACTCTAGTTTTGCGTGTCGCAAACTTCCGTGACTAAAGGAAGAATCGACCTGCATTTCCTGCGCACAAAATAAATAGGCATGTGTCAATCACCTTATTAGAGGTAACATTTCTCGGTGTCCAAAAATAATAGCATACAGATAATAGGGACCAGCCGCCCGCGCTGCCTGACCTTGTTTGTGAAATACCGCCGTAATTATATTGGGATCCAAAAAATATACGCAGATAATTAGTTTATGAGTTTACACAATACGAAATGCATCGATGCAATTATATTGTGAAATCGACAAACAAATGCAGGGAGTTAATTGTTATTATACGGGGTTTTAGGGATGTGCTGTTATGGTTAAATATCGATATTTTATTGAGCAATGCAGTTCTCTACTAGTTATCATCAGTATTTATTTGTTTATCATTACTAAATTGTTATATTCTATAAGGCAAATACAGAGTCAGTTGATTAATCTTGAAATATATAAAATGTTAAAAGTACAACAGTAACATAAGACTTAATATAGGTAACTAAAAAATATTATACATTTATACTTTCAGGATAAAATATTATGCATGCTTGTTACATATGCGGTACAACAGTATCCATCGATATCGACACTCGATGAGCTAACGAAGCGCACAGCCCAACGACAAAGGGTCGCTGCGAAGCGGCTTACACGGGGCACCTACAAATTAAGTCTATTAAGTCAAACTTTTAAGTCCCTTGTGCACGCGATTCCTTTCTTGTCCTCTGGAGTTTGGGGCTTACGATTTAAGTACGCCTTTTGTCCTGTCCACTCTTTGTTTACAGGATATCTGTACTGTAAGCTGGATTTGTTGTTTTGATTAGTCCTGCCACGCGTCACGGCGGTTAATTTTGTCATTCGGCCGGCTGTATTGTTTTAGGGATCGTGTATTTATGTATGAAGATTGTGCAAGATAAAATCTCATTATCGACGTATGGAGCTTTGCCCCAATTTTAGGTTCATTAGGTACTATTCCACCAACTACCTACGTGTAATATTTATTAGAGACTTATGAGTATTTTTAGCAGATTGAACTGAATCATGAGAAATGATTTAATTTAAGAGTTTATATTGTTTACAAGCATTTTTGTTTTGTTGTATGTGATAATAATATTAAATATCTACTAAAATACTACTACATAATATATTATGGTTATACGGTTATTTAAAAAGGATTCTACGTACACATAAAAGAATTGTATGAAATATGCATTCATCAACAATTTTTATTATTAAAGTGAAACTTTTATTACATCGTCTCAAACTTTTTGGTCTGTGTAGCGCATGTCGCGTGTATCGCGGCTGCCGAGTAGGTATACCTACTCGGCACGCGACATGCGCTACACAAAGCAGTGTTCGGAACCGTTCGAACAGTTTCACTTTTACCGTAGTTTCATAAAACCACACAACATTTTTTGTGTTATATCTAAAACAGTCACTAGCAGTACGGTTAGTTATTATGCAATAAGGAAGATTTAAAGGAAAATTGAACATATTTGCTTTAAAGGTACATTTGTAAACTGTTCAACATATTAGGTACACATTTATTATGTAAAGAAACAGTTTAATAACATCATATACACTGTGTTAATAATATTTGTTGAGGATAGCTCGTAAGTTATCTCATCGAAGCCATTCGCGACAAGCACAGCAGTTGCGTACTGTGCGTGAGTCGAACTTATTACTGATATAATTTCGCTATTGTTTGCCGCCGGCTTCACTCCATATGGCGTAAGTTTAACGTTTTCGTCAAACAATTTCGATACTACGTCTTTTGAAGCTTTCGTGTGTCCGGATGTCGGAAGGTACGAATTAACCGACTGTTTTTATAATCGTAATAAAATGTAGAGCCAATTATAATTATATGGGCAGGGTTCCAACACTAGTTTAAATATTATATTATGGAATAAGTTTGAATACGATTATTGTAATTGTTGAATATAAATTACTTATGATGAATTTGAATTACCTATTCACAATATCTGCGTTACCTACTACTTATAATGCATTGATTTTATCTTAATTATCAATAAGTTCCTTAGTGACTCTACATAATTTCTCAATTATGACGTTGTAGTTAAAAATAATATATTTTTACTATAAACAAATACATATTTCAAATCACACGTGATAATTGTATGTTAGTAAGTGAACGTTAGATCATTATGCAATTTGTTCTAAGAGCAATTACTAATAGGATAATAATAAACTACGCTATAAGTAAATAGCATTATAATTATTTTGAATTTATTTACGTTTTAATTGTTCGATCGTTTGTGTTATGCTACGTCATTTTGTACGATTTGACCAATTCCAAATCAACCACAGAAATCAACACTATATTATGAAGAATGTAGAAAAGAGTTTATATTTTAATCAAATATCTTTTGTTTCAAAATTTTAACAAAGACTTTATTTTAAACAATTACGAGTCCTTCGGAACACAAATTTGACATTAAACAATAGTTCTTTACCATATCAGTATCACAAAATGTATAAATAGCCACTATTCCTACGTCCTTTGCCTGACCGTATCACAGAAGTCCCGTGGGAAGAAAATGTTATCAGCGATGATAGCGGCCGCGTCACAAACGATCCGTATGAAAATTGTACACAATAATAGAACTGATATATTTTAATTGTTTACGTCGCTCATGCGGTTTTTATACAGCGACGAATAATAACAAATTGTCCCTTGGCCATTGATGTGTTCAATCAATTTTGTTTAATTTAGTTTTACACAATGATGAGGTATTGTTCGGATCAGTTCTAATTGATTGAATATTTGTGTAACTAGTGTACTTTTAATTATCAGCTAAATGACCAGTTAAAAGTATAGTAATTTACTGAGGCGGCAAGCTTTAGAGCTTAGGCTCTATATTAAGCTTCAAGATTCTTGAAAATTAATGAATTCAATTCTCATATACCTACGCTTATTTATTTTGTTAACTCCGAGTTTAAGGAGCTAATATAGGAATATAATAAATTAATATCACAAAAATAAGAGAATTTACAACGTGTGACAAGATACGAATAAAATATTTTATTTTATTTTATTTTACAATGTAAACATGAATACATTATAAATAAATTATACGGTGGGTACATTTATTTAATAATTATATCGAACACTCACTAGTTTTTGAGCGTGGCTCCCGCGGTCCATCGACGGTCACCTTGATTGCTTTTTGGTACGTGGCTACTTGTGGCGGTGATGTTGATATTGTGATCGTTAGCGAAAAGCTTTTACCTGTAAATAAGGCTTTATTTAAAAAATAAACATTTCGACTGATTTCGAAGTAGCTGAAAATTAATAAATGTAAAAACAAAAATGCACTGAAGCTTAAGACATAGAATCTCAGTTTATAATCAAAAACTTTATACATATTACGACAAACGTACAATTATAATATTATGACACTTGAAAAGACTTCAAATAAAAGTTTTTTGTATGTGAATAAAATAACCACATAATATTTACATAAGATATTATTAGGCACAAATGCAATGTTCCGCTCATTACCATCATCACGTAAAAAACAAAACTCGTGCATCACAAATTATCCCGATTGTGAAATACATTAGAGACTTCGGTCGCGTTAATGTTGAATATTGTTGAATGACGTTTCTGTGCGCAAAATTCCCGTACATAGCAGAGTATGGAAATAAGCGAGCTTTTTGGAACCCGATTTGCGGTCGACAGTAATGAATGCACCGATAAATACGGAATAAAATTACAGTTAAAATGAGTGGATTAACATGTCTAATGCAGATAATTCGTGTGTAGTGCGCACTCGATTTAGTGGCTATAAATGATTGATTTCTCTCGGAATTAGTGTGTTTACGAATTCCTCTAATAACTGCATGTTTAACGATTTTGAATAGAAAATTGTTGAAATATACAAAAGTAAAATCTTTTGCTACGTTGAAATCATAATTTAAATTAATTGCTCTATATTTTATAAGTATTAACTATATGCAAATAATATTCTACGATTTGGGAAAACAAAGCTAATGTGTCAACAAATATAATAAGCATACGAAAATGAATATATTAGTTTAACAATATGCGGAAAATGATACAAACAAACACGGTGGGTTTTTCACACACATAATTTCAGCACAATGTTTATTTCCCTAGTTGAAGCGTAGGCGGTGCTCATTATAAACGCTTATATGAAATTTCGTCCGCGGTTCACAGCGATAACGACACTCGCTTCGACGTGATTCGTGTTAAGACTTGTCAATACAGCCGAATGTGGATTTCGGAATCAATGCTGAATTTTTTCTCATATTGTAGAGTCGTCAATCCATATAGATAATAATAATCATATTTTTCCGATAGATCAATAACAAAATAATTATCAGTTTATGCATAAGACGTTGCAAAAGATTGCACACATTTATATATGAGTGATATTTTTTGTAAATTGACTTGTTTTGGAAATGTAAATGTTGAAAGTTGTGTACCTACGTGTTGAATAGCAAGTTGTAAAAGTATTGAGGGTATTGTCAATAGGTATATTGTATTGCTATTTGCTCCGTGAGATCTCAATATCGGTGTCGCTCTCTCGTCACAAAGCTACATTAGGCGGAACGCAGAGGATACATTTCAATACGGAAACAAATCATCATAAAACATTGGTCGCTAAACTCCAAAGGCGTGTCGTGAATGATGTGAAATATTGCATTTAAAATCGCTATTAAACTTAATGCATTTTGCATGATCACTCATCAACGGTTTAGGAGCTAACACAATGCGAGGAGTTGTAAAATAACATTGTATCGAAATAGCTTCGGAGGTGTTGAGATGGGCGCGTGAAATATTCAATTATGACGCGGGCGCAGGTGGGCCGGGGGGTGAAGTGCAGAGGGAACCACCGCCATCTTGATTTACGATCGAGCGTAAATCCTCAGTGACATTTGTGAAGACGACCGACACACGGCCGATTCTTATTTACCTCGCTATGACACGTTTTTCAGGAAAATCGTTTGCGGTGAATTTTATATAGCGAGCGTGGTGCGATTGGCTTTGCATGATCAATGAACGATGCATCGGCTGACGCATTTTAGGCAAAATACGATCAATAACAACTTTGTCATATTGTTTTGTGGAATCCGTTATGCAAATTACGGTTGCTGCATTTAAATGGACTGATATAAATATCGGAACATAATATTAAATTCAAAGCTTAAATAAACTACGTATTATGGTAAACTCTACCTTTACTATGGCTAATAGCTTTGATTGAAGAAATCTCAAACAAGTTCTTCAGGATTAGGATAGGATCATGATTTAAAGCCTTTTACAGCTGGATGCCTAAATATCATGACATAATTCATTTGCGGGCGGGGAGAAAACAAATCAGCAATGTAGAGCTACGAAAAGTTCAAGATTTGGAGGACCAGGGTTGAAAAATGTATAATCAAGAAGAAGTTATTTTCCAGTTGCTTTTGCATTTGCAGAATGTAGAATACAGATGTTGGTAGATAAAGATAATATTGATCCTTCTTACACATTCTGCTCGTAGTTGAGCGTGCAAATACAGGGTGTCTCAAAAGAAAGTTTATATTTTGTGGATGAATAAAAAAAAAGTAAGCGGTGTATTGAAAAAATGTTTATTAATTATTAAAGTGCATAATATGGGAATTTATTTCTTAAAAATAATATCGTCCAAATGCAGTCCATTGCGTTCACGGCACTCATTTAATCGAACAGTAAAATTACAGTATTTATGACAGCTCGGCAGGTAGACACAGTGATGGCTGCCATTTCGTGCTGGATATTTTCTTTTAAATGCTCTAGAGAAGTTGGTTTGTTGGCATACACTTTAGATTTAAGATACCCCCACAAGAAATTATCAAGAATAGAAATTAGCGAGGAATTATTGGCCCTTACTTTTTCGAAGACGAAAGGGGGCGTGCAGTTACAGTAAATTCAGAGCGATGGTAGACGAGTTTTTAGTGCCTGCACTGCAAAACTTTCCTGGCTATAACCAGAGAACATGGTTGCAGCATGACGGAGCTACATCACACACAGCCAATATGTCTTTACCTCGAATTCATGAAATTTTTCCGGGAAAATTGATCTCTAGGAGAGGTGATATAAATTGGCCTCCACGCAGCCCTGATTTAACTCCCATGGACTTTTTCTTGTGGGGGTATCTTAAATCTAAAGTGTATGCCAAAAAACCAACTTCTCTAGTGCATTTAAAAGAAAATATCCGACACGAAATGGCAGCCGTCACTGTGTCTACCTGCCGAGCTGTCATAAATAATTTTAGTGTTCGATTAAATGAGTGCCGTGAACGCAATGGACTGCATTTGGACGATATTATTTTTAAGAAATAAATTCCCATATTATGCACTTTAATAATCAATAAACATTTTTTCAATACACCGCTTACTTTTTTTTATTCATCCACAAAATATAAACTTTCTTTTGAGACACCCTGTATATTATAAACTACATTATACAATATTATATATCACAACATACATTATAGTATATTAAATATAAATGTATTTGTATAGGTATATCAAATCATCAACTACTTAGGTATATCCAGACTACTCTATGATCATTGTAATTTTATTTCTACATTCGTATGAATAAGATGAAGTGTATAAATTAAGTCATAAGTACTCAATCATTATTATAAAAGTTGTCGCTATACAGATGAAGATATAAAAGTCGTGATGATGACAAATACACAAAATGATTTGGTCACAGTCTGGTCATTTCGTTTACGTGCCGTTCGCGCTCCTAATTACCTACCTAGAGTTATGATTTCATTACTTTTATATGAACGGTGAAAGTTTTATTACGATAGTAAAAAAAGTCAAGTAAGCTTGTTTTTTTAAGGCAAGTGCTTAATTATGTAGGTACATTGCGAATTAGATTACAAAGATCTATCGGACAAAGAAAAACTAAATTTTTATTGACGCAAGTGAAGTGTCTTCAAATTTCTCACTAATATTGATAAATTAGCTTTAATGAAATAGCCATTAATAAATGAATTGCAACACATACTAATGTACTATAAAATATCACTCAATAAGTGTAATTTCATAAATGCAGTTTGTGAAAATGAGTAAACTAAATGTAGAGTGGGTACCTACCTACTTATACCTATATACCATGATAAGTCAGTTTTGTTTCTCATAATGTCCAAATTCAATTACCTAATTAAGTATTAAATTTAACTTTAATACACTATTGTTGTCACTGATATCAGTGCTATGATTACTAAGAGCAGATCTTCGCATGTCTTATCGTTAAAATATCCAATAATAAATCTCGTAGCGTCTCTTAAGTAGGACATCTAGGTATCATACCTAGATGTCCTACTTAAGAGACGCCGGTATGTGTCATTTAGTCGTATATTCAAAGTCAAGCAGCGTATCATATTTAAATCCGTTATCGATATCACAATATCCTTTGACACAGTTTTATTTTAATCGTTCCCAAACTACGAAGCAGACCCTTCCACTTGTCAAATACAATCTATATTATTTTCATTAGACTGCACTGTGATGACCGCGTCAAAACACTGGATAGTAGTACGATGAAAAAACATATAAAAAGAGAAGTACATACAATTATAAATATGTACGTTGATTTTTTTGTCATAATACTTATCAGATTAAACAGGCATACTGTATTTTTATTAAGGTTTGTTTCCATTGACACTAATAGGTATACAAATAAAATAGCAGGGCTATTTGTATTTGTATGGAAAGTGTTTAATTTGGACTATCAACTATGAGTGTTGATTTCAACGACGATAAAAAATGGTAGAGAACCACAGAAGAACCCTTTGCAATTAATACCGACGCTCAATATTATACAAGTAGCTTCCTTGATCCTTGTTATTTATAATTTAATCTCTTGATATTTACAGAAACATCAACAAAATAATGTGATTGCATAGCAACAGGTTAGTGTAATACAACACCTAATAATTACTTAATTTATAAGAATAATGCCGTCAAGCCTGAACCGTATTAATTACAAGAAACCTGCTAAGTGACGATCGTTGACGAAATCATAATGACAAATTAATTTTGTACGTTGGAAATTTTATGATAGATAATTATTATTTCTAAGATTTAAGGAATTTTACATCATTGCATATTGTTTTGCTTGAAATGTGTGGTTTTCGTAGTCGTTAATTAGTTACGTTTACACAATTAAACAAGAATAAGTCAAACTACTGATAAGGCTCATACTTTGTCTTTGTAATGTTTTCAAATTCATGTTCTGCTTTAGCGCATGGGATGAAGCTTTCGGATAAAATTTTCTTCTGATTTAGAGATGTGGACTCTACATAGTTTGGTTAGTTTTTTTTAATAAGAAATAATATCTACCTATTTAATTGAGTTCTATTAACGATAACGAATTGCTAAATTGGTTATTAAAAGGTGACAATTTTTTACAAACATTATAATATAGTGGATATAAAATCGAGCTCACACACTGAAATCTCGAAACAAAATGGTAGATTCGGAATTACATAGTTTCAAGCACTCCAAGTGTTTCAACACATGCAAGATTATTTACAGCAATGGTAATAGTTTACAGCTAGCCAGTCATAAGCGTACGTTTCTGAGATTTTACGGCCTGCAAGTACATAGGGGCCAATGATGGCGGCTCGCTGCGTCAGCGCAGCACAATGGAACAGTAAAGTGCGAACGTCGTTTACAGCCTGCGGTTTGGAAATTAAAACACGCCTTGCCTTGATCTGGTGGGGAAAGTGAGATTGTTAGGCTTCACAGATTCCAAGATTCAGTTGGTATTCATCATTGGTCACAAAACATATTAAAATATTAAGGAAAAGCCGTAGCAATGAAGCCGCTGATACATTGAAAACTTATAACTTAAAATTTTAGTGATATAAAAAATGGCTCGAACCCATAAGATTTCCTATCACTTCTTCTTCTTCTTCTTTTTTCAAATGGCAACTCCCGATCCTAGTGAGGACGGATTCTGCCAATGTCAGTTTTTGAACGGATGGTCGATTTCCTATCACAAAGGACTGAAGAAGTTTTCACATCATAAACACGACCATGACGTAAGTAGTGGTAAGTTTAATTTCATAAAGATTCATTAAAGATTCTCAATAAAATAATCCTTTACAAATTGAATATCTTCTTCACCACATTATTTTATGGACGAGTTTATTGGGTAACTTGGTAACTTTATAACAAAGAAAAGAGAGACAAGAAAGGCCATGTATAAGGTTTATTTGGAAGTTTTAAAGTTTATAGACACCAATGACATGCAGACGCGACGGTGACTTTGCTTTAAGTACACTTTTTATATTATGTCAGAATGGTTAAAAAATTTAACCCAAAGAGTAGCTACAAAGCTACATGTACTTATCGAAAGAACAATTGATTTTCAATATCTATAATTAACCAATTTAGATTGGGATTTTAGTCGTCACAATTGACACGGTCAGAGCACAAAAAATAAACACCAAGTTCACGGTTACTTAAGTAAACATAGTAGGTATTGTTGGACATTGACCGCGGGTTTAACATTCGACGTAAAAAAAGTTTTTAAAATACATGTATTTCTTTTAAATTAAACAAAAATTATGTTTTGCTCCATGCAGACATATATTTAATACATCCTAAATTAATTTTTCATGTTAAGAGCCACATGAAAAAAATCAAAAGTCACGGTAGAGCAGTGACTAGCTTTGAAAATTTTGTTAATTTAATTTAATATTCTTGATTTTTTTAAGGAAATTGAATCGATACTAATCCGTCGTGAATATTCGAGAAACCATAAACAGAATACACCATAATTTTTCGAAATGTGAGCAAACTGTTTATCAAGTATACTGGAGAGTCCTTATGCATGCATTATGAAATACGTTGCAGGTCTAAATTCGATGATCGTACGTAAGGTAGTTAGAATTGGATAATAATTGGTTAATCTGGCTCGGACAGCGGTGATTTGCGTCCGCCGTGTTATAACAAGCTTATGGATTTTAATGTCTAACTCTACTTGTAAAGTGCAATTATAACGATTTCATTATGACGATTGACAAATTAATTGCGCGTAGATGTTAATTGTAACCCATTGCATTAGATTTGGAGAATTGATAAAAATGTTATTGTTACGGATAGTAAAATATTAATGTCTAGTTTTCTTAATGGATGAACTGTTTATATAACAAAAGTTATTTATAATATATTAATTGTTATGTAATTTATTTTTGAACAGAACACTTTAGTTCAAAGTTTCCGAAGTCTGTAAGCATTCCAATACAATTAATTCTGTAGTTTAAAATGACGATTTGCTATCAAACATACCTCTCCCGCTCCTCCCGACGAACCTCAAGTCATTGAACTTCGCGACCCTGTTCTTCATCACCGCCGTGTTGTTCCTTAGTTCAGCTGAACAGTTCTCGTCGTTGCCAGCCCTGACTGTGACTTGTGTCCCGTCCATTATATCACCCAGGGCTACCACCTTGAAGCCGCCTGGCAGCGTCTTGTTGGAGCGCCAGTGCTGAGGCAGCATTGAACACATGTAGTCTGGACTGCCCGTGCGAACTGGGGAGGAGATGGTATTATAGTCTGTGGTATATAAAGAGTGAATGTGTGATGTTATAAATTGTAAAACTGCTTTACTATCTACTAGCTGACCCGGGAAACGTCGTTCTGCTTTACGCTTATTTCAGGGGTAGGATATAGTTGACGAATCAGAACTACCGAATATGCGTTCAAAATCTCATATGAATCTGCCAACCGGCAACTAAAACTGTGTCAGGGGAATATTCTATAATATGTATAAGAGAGGTAAAAAATAAATGGATTTGAATGATTTCTGGTTTGCGTATTTGTCTCCACTTTCATAGAACCTTTAAAAGAAAAATAGAACTTCGAGAAAGAATCTATCCGGGCGGAGCTAGTTAATAATGAAATACTAAGCTATTTTAATCTATACTAATATTATAAAGCTGAAGAGTTTGTTTGTTTGTTTGTTTGAACGCACTTATCTCGGGAACTACTGGTCCGATTTGAAAAATTCTTTCAGTGTTAGATAGCATCACGCTACGACCAACAGGAGTGGAGCCACGGGGGTGAAACCGCGCGGAGAAGCTAGTAAACATATATTTTGACAAAGCTGATAAAAAAACGACAGTGCTACTATTACTCTAGCAGCAATAATTAATTAGATAAGCAGAAACGGTCGCTGCAAGATGTCTAATAAATAGTAAACACCATACACACTATTTATAGTTGACAAAAGCACAATTAGGATATCTATAACATCGTATTTGTGCAAATTAAACGTATTAAGGTTAGATTGTTAACCAATAAATTACTAGTTCTATTCACATTGATTTATAACAGATTAAGGCGTAATAGAAACCGATATTCACCATTGCACGCATGGTCTACAATTAATTGGAACGTAGAGATTCAACGAGGAAAAACAATATATTATATTGGGGACATTGTAAATACACTATTTAATTATGTGTACAGCTAATGTTATGATATCTGCATTATACGTAGCTTAATTATTATGGTAAGCGTAATATGACAAGTTTGTTGCGATAGTCGAGTAATCGAGGAGGAATTTTGTTTATTTCTGGTTTAAGTTGAAGGTTAAATGGTCAAACCCGTTGAATAGTTTTCTTTCAAATAAAACTATGTATGGAACAGGTATAAAAAGGGATTAAGAATTAGGTATATGTTCGCTTAGCTTAGGTGAGAAATAATAAATTAAACAATGAATGTTGTGTTATGAATAGGTACCTACGCGCTCTCATACTCAGAATTCAAAACCAAATTCTCCGAGATTTTAAATTGCGGTATTCCAGTTTAGACTCCAAATATCTTGAAAATCACCACGTAACGGAATGGGGAGTAAAAAAACATTAATAGTGTAACTGTGGTTTCTCTATTTACGGAAGCTGATATACAAATTATAGCCGCAAGTTGCGGGTTCGGAGTGCGGTTGATAAAGGTCGGGATGAGTTCAGCTTCGGCTCCTGCGATTAGATGAGAGCCTGCTGTGAACTTGTCTGAGGTTATGGTTGACATGCCTTACCCATATAACATGTTGGGCCTGCGCGAAAAAATTGCTTGTATGTGGCACGCGCCTGCACACTGAGGATTTAGTTAGGTTTACCTATCTTTGTAGGTTGAACAGTGCAGATTATTAATAGTAATTACTACGCGCGTCTGTCAGCCTGTCCGTGATAAATTACAAAAATTACTGTATTGATTCTAATTCTGTTGTTACCCAAATTGGTGGTCGCCAAATCTCCAATACTGAACGAAGCCTTTTTATTATTTCTAATTGATTTAAATTGTCACTGATACAAATAATTAGGTATCTTACAGTAAAGCCTTTTTCAAATATACATTAAAATAAGAGGCTTCCTTGGAAAGAAAATCTTGTGCTTATAGCAATAATTCTAAACGACAAATGTATTTTCTTTCATTTAAAGCAGCATGTAATTTTGCATAAGCCCTGTATTACATGTCAGATAATCCAGCGTATAATACTGTGTGACCACCCTTCGGTAGAATCTTTTATTACGTAATGTATACCGCCTCGGAGACCGACTTAGCACTGCGTTAAGTGACTAGGTGGGGAAATATAAGTACCTGGATTGGCCATGAAATTGCATGAAAATTGTGTTCACTAGATTGGACAGGATAGGGGCAGTCAGTCAATATAGTATGGGGAAGATGCATTATATACATACTACATCTGTTTCACTAATCAATTTTATTTAGGGACAAGTAGGTGATCCGCCTTCTGTGTCCTGCTAGACCGTTACATTTTTTTTCTTCGTCTCCTACGGAAATCGAAATCAGAACTCCTCGGTTCTACGCTCACGTGGTAACCACTGTTGTCGCAAAGGATAGGGGAAGTGTTACCTATTTCTTTATATTTTTTTTATAGGTAGATATGAAAAACTATGATGGCCTAGGTATATTCATATAATCAATATTTTGACCCGTGCTCAAAGACGCAATGAGTTGAAATATCATTAAAGCATTGATTTGATATTTGATTTGTTATTTTATTCTGGTGGTATTTGCAAAGAAATTTAAATCCAATTTTTGAGAAATTTGAAATTTAGGTAATGACAATTGCCATTAGCTAGAAAAGGCTCTAGTTTTGAACAAGCTGACCCCATTAGGTAGCACAGAACGACCTCATTTCCCTAAGTGCACCTCAGCCGCCGGCTTCACTCGCAGTTCCGCTAATTGTTATAGGTTTTGTTGACAAGCCTGCAGACCAGAGGCGGCTCGTGACAAAATTTTATGGGTGTTCACTTGAAATAAAACACTGAAAATACATGGTGTAAAGCAGTACAATTTAATTAAAAAAATACTTATAAAGGAAATGCATACGTCTTTCTTTTTGGTGTGCAAAAATATCTATAACTTGACACAATCTATTAACCTTCGTAAAATATGTATGTTTTCATCGACACGGTCATTGAACTCGCGTATTAACTTTCGGTACGCGGAATCTAGTGCTTTACGAATGTCTTGTCGTCCGATAGACGCCAATTGCAGTTCATTCGACAAATGGTACCTACCGAGATTGTGAATGTTTTTTCATCTTGATTGAAAGATGAGCTAAGTCGTCAACGCCCGTTTCAGTCCAAGCACTCTCACCTCCGCCGGCCGCGCCCGCTTCAAATAAAAGACACGGAAAACAAAATAGTTTGTTGCTTTCATGTTCATCACAACCACACAACCACGGTGTTTTCACATATTGTTCGGATTTAAACACACGCGTATATGCTTTCGTTTTTGTCGTACATTTTTGCGTAAGGTCAAGTTCAGGCCGTGGAGGGACAAGGGACCGCCCCTTAGCTTTCAATTCAAGCCGAATTTGTAACGTTTTAACACACTTTTTAATTAACGCCACATTATAATTGTCCATTTTAACACTCACAAGTAATACTGATAACTAGTAACTACAGGCTATTTCAACAGTCAACACGTATCTTATGATTTTAATTAGAAAATTCCCGAATATACATTCGCGCGCGTGCAGTCAAGTTGACTAGAGTGTTTGTTTATATAGGCAACGTCGCGCGAAATCGCTGTCTTGTACGGGCGCCAGGGCGCGCGGTAAAAACGAACCGGCAACGTTTGCGGGAGCGGCGCTCCGAATTTTGCTATTTTTTCATAGAAAATCTTCTGTTTCACGCGCAGGACTCTGACAAAACTATCTCTTTCACTCCTATTGGATTTCGTATTAGAAATTGTACTAAATATTTTTTTCATTGGAGCGCAATCGTGAGCGCTCCGCTACGCGCGTTTTATACGTGGGCCACACTGAAAGTTTTGCGTAACTAATAAACAAAACAATTTATTTGTCCAATATTATATTTACTACTTTTTAAAGTATTCTCCGCTACATTTAAAACACTTTTTCATCCGTTCAAACCATTTCTGGAAACATGAGGACCATTGGTCCGAGGGTATGTTTTCTGCGTGCTGTTTGAAAGCAACCACGGCCTCTTCTGGCCTCGTAAATGTCGAACCACTCATTGAATCATAGATTTTTGGGAAAAGGAAGAAATCGCAAGGTGCTAGGTTAGGACTGCGTGCGGCATGAGTCACGTGCTCTATGTTTTCAGTAGCCAAAAATGACTTTGTTTTGTTCGCGGTGTGCGCCGAAGCACTGTCATGGTGCAACAAGATGCGACTTCTAGGTCGCTTTTCTCTTATTTTTTCTAAGACATTGGGCAAAAAAATAGTGGTGTACCACTCGGCATTAACAGTCTTTTGTTACTCAAGTGGGATAGTGCAGACAGGATTCGTCTTAGAGAAAAATAATGCAATCATTTGTTTGCCAACCCTTCTCGCCTGCCTCTATTTGGTTGGTTTGCTGTCACTTTCAAACACCCACAAAGAATATTGGTGTTTTCTTTCTGGAATATAACCATATATACATATTTCATATCCTGTCACGATATTATACACGGCATTAGAATGTCCGTAATTGTACTTTAATAGCATTTCTTAACACCAATCTACTCGATGTCGTTTTTGTTCTGGAGTGAGTTTGGGAGCAATTCACCGGCAACCAATCTTCCTAACTTTGAAATGTTCATGTAAAATTTTCTGAATTTGTCTCATACCAATCCCCAAATGTCCTCGAATATCCTAATAAGTGATATGGCAATTTTCTTAAATTAGTCGTCTGATGGTAGCCATATTTTCCTCCGTGATCGCAGTTGAGGGTCGACCTTCACGAATTTCATCATGAAGAGAAACACGGCCGCGATGAAATTCAGCATATCAATGCCTTACAGTGCTCAAATAAGGTGCTTCCCTCCCAAAAGTATTTTGAAGGCGAGCAGTGCAAGCTTTCGGAGAGAGCGAACTTTTAAAATCATCAAAAATCATCGCCCTAAAATTGTTTCGTGTTAGTTCCGTTTTTGCTACGGACAACGAACTTCAACTTGAGATAAAAAAAAATTGACACGAGCTTCCAGCCAAATTTTTTTTTCCTCAACTTATGAGACTTCATAGGTTAAAAAAATATAACATTCAAAATTCAAACATTTATGGGTGGCTAGAAACGCAAAACTTTTAGTGTGCACTAGGTAATACAGTATTATACCTACAGGTGTATGGGATGATGGAATGATGGATATATTCATTGGTATTGCCGATAGTTTTTTACGATTTCGATTGATTTTAAATAGTAATAATTAATATTAATAATGAAATTAAGGAGTATGATTTTATTATAATTATTTATGGGAGTTCACTGCACCAGCGCTCCTTAGGGCAAGCCGCCTCTGCTGCAGACTAGTTCGCATTCAGGCTTTCGCATACAAAATGAGACGTGGTAGCGTTTCAAAATTCGTTCTGCAATGCACGTTGCACGATTTGTGTGATTTCAGTGGTAAATACTCGCATAAGTTCTTATTATATTAAAGTTTATTTTGTTAGCAAAAGATGGTGGTGATGGAATGGATGGAACGGGGTGATGGAGCAAATATTTAAAATTATTTGAAATGAAAATCTCGTAGTTCTCATTCAGCAGGAAACTGATAGTCAGTATTCACAAATATAATATAATATCTCCGTTGTATTAAAATATTTTGAGTTGTGTAGTGGCCCACTAGTAGCCTACTTCGTAGTAAAGTCAAACTAAGAGATTCATGTAATTACTTAAAATAGATAATCTTCATTTACTTTTAGGCGTTCCTTTCTTATTTTGAAATAATGTTAATACCAAAAGAAAACATATAAAACAGCGTTGATGTCTTTTACTCGAAAGTGATAATTTTATTCTATTCAAGATAATCACATTTTTATGACTGTAAACCTATAAGAGGTTGAAAACATTGTAATCTCACGTAGAACTTAATTTTAATAGTTAAATTTAAAATGGTAAATCAATTTTAAACTCGATTAGAAGCGATGGTTGTACCTGTGATATTAAGCAACTATATAAAAGCTCATATTTAGACCCAATCATTTATATTATTATCTACTAATGGAAATAGAAATACAAATAGGTACATCATTTCTTTGCAAATCCCTATTTATAGGAGCTAAAAAACTTGTGTCCGGGTTTGTGTTTTAAACTTGTTTACATCCGGGTTTTTTTATATATTATTTAGTTATCCAATACTTCTTGTATTCAATTAAAATAGATTTTAATGGTATAATTTATTAAAATATTATTTATTGAAAAATAAAATGTAATTGAAATACAAGATCTTTCGTCGTTGAGTGATTTTTTTTATAGGTAGAGCAATATAATACACGTATTATATCAAAGAGTCGGAACAATTGGTTTATATTATGTACATATTAGGTAAATTTAACTTTAATTTTATTAAAATTTATTTTTAATTTTAATTTTTTTTTTATTAGAAAGGGAATTGTAATATCGATCTAATTATACGAGAAGAATAAGACGAAAGAAGTTACACTTAGATACTTGTATTATAATTAAGATCTAACCATTTCAATTTAGAGAGAAAAGACGTAAGTATATATATTTATTAAATACTAGTGGTCCGCCCCGGCTTCGCCCGTGGTACGTATTTAGTATCCTATATCCTTCTCCTGGCTCTAAACTACCTCCCTGCCAATTTTCAGCTAAATCGGTTCAGCCGTTCTTGAGTTATAAGTGGAGTAACTAACACGACTTTCTTTTATATATATAGATTGAAGCATCTTTTCTCATCATATTTGAATCGACTTCATATTTGTACACTGATCCTATTTTTGCGGTATTAATAGATATTATTGGATACATTAGGTACACAATATGTACCTATGAAATATATCAAGCGATGTTTTTTGGGTATTTTATACGTATGGTCGATTGGGAAATTGATGGATTTTTACACAGATATGATTCATCATTTTAATAGACACATTCATTACTTAATTATTGTGATATGTCAAATAAAGTCATTTTTCAAACTTGAGTGTAATGTTAACAGTTAACAGGGATATTTTAAGTTAGTTGATAGAAATTTATATCAATACCGTAGTATAAACGACGGTATAGTATTGTTATATTATAATTAGAAGAGATAAATTGCTCTACCTTCTCTGGTATCTGACTTTCAACATAGTTAGATGAACTGATAATAAGGCAGATTTAATAAAAAATCAGTGTTTTCTAAGAAAATAGTTGATAAGTATCAATACATAGGTACATATACTAAACCTTTATTATATTAGTCCGAGTGTATTAAAACACTCAATGGAATATTAATGAGCATTATATCTTTAATAAACATTTATAATAGTAGTGTTATTTTTATGTTTGATTATGTAGTAGGCTATGTTTTATAATTGATTTTTTAGTATTACTATGGTTGACTCAGAAGTTGGTGTCTCGGATTATAAAGACAGTGGGTTTTTTATCGACTACTAAAAATATTGGGTATTAAACTATTTAGTCTTGTTTTGTTATGTTGCCTGGGTAGTAGGTTTACATATTATGACATAGGTAGTATGTATTACAAAAAAAGGATATTATATTTTTTCGTTCTGTTTATTTTTATTTTATATTTTATTTTATTTATAAAAAGGTACCTTACAGCTTATAACACAATAAAGGGTAATTAATAATTAAGTACGCCAATTAAACAAGGTAGATACACCATTATCAAAACTAATCATTTTCAGATTTCTTTGGTATTATTATCCTGGAATGTAGTTCCTGAGTGTTCTAAATTTAGATACTTGCAGATAATTCCTTGAATCTATCAGCAGAATTCAATGTGGGTACTCAATTCAATATAGGAACCTTCAGTAGTTCATTTAGATTCTTACCAAGGTCAGGATGCTCTCCAAGCGTCTCTTCAATGATGGACTGCAGCCACCACGGCTCCATGTCGGGCATGTCACGCCGCCGCCGGCCTCTCGACTCGTACGGAAGGTGCATCTTACACCCACATTCCTCTTACTGCTGCTTCTGGTGCTTTTTACCAACGTGTGTGTGTTACTATGGTTACTTCTTTAATATAATCCGTGTATTGTTCTCCAGATTATAGTCATATAGTTTGTAGGGTAGTGATAAAGATTGGTAGTAAAATATACAGCCGTATATACAACTTGTATATTAGGACAGGTGCATGCGCTGGTACACTGGTTACATTAAGTAGCGCAATGTAAATACACCTTTATGTCGGTTTTTACCACTTTCTTCGTTTGTCCTTTAACCCGGTGACTAATTTATTGTTCGAAACATAAAAACATGTCTCATTTATTCACGTTTGGCTTTGATCCAACAATTTTTCCTCTTTATTGTTCGTCGACACTTCTGCTTATTTGACAAACTTGAATCACAATTTACGAGAGATCATTAAGTTACTAATTACGAGGACTTAACAAATTTCAGTTCATTATTTTTTTCACAAATTGATAAGCTTATTATAAACAGCACAGTTTATTTACATAGAGGTAAATTTACTTAATTCAATATTTATTAGCTGAGATTAAACCGAACCTTGAGTATTTCTGTTTCAACTTAACTTTCGTCATTTTATAATGAGTCACGAACTTAACTTTTGGGCTAAATAACTTTAATCATGGGTGTTCCAAGAAGCGGATCTGAGACACGTGTTTTCGCGCTCTGTCAATATCAGCTGATCGCTATAATTATTCAAGATATTTCCCCGCGCGTTGCGTCAGCGCCGGTTTCCTAATAGAGCCTTATATTTTTTGCAAATAGATTGTAGCGTATAGTCCCAGCGCACGTAGGTCACAGGTATTTACCGCGGCGCGATGATGAGTCAGGCGCACGGAGGCTGCTCGCGTGTTTACAAGCCGCGCGACTCTATACTACTGACTCGCCGCCATTCTGTCACTCGTTGCCTCCATTCTCTGCGGTCAATCTGCGGTCTGGCCACGCTTCATTTGCCGGCAAAATGTGTAGCGCTAGCCTCTCTCTCGGTCCTACTGCATGGTAGATGCGTGCAAGCGGGACAAGTTTAAGTTTTATGCCATTAAATATTTTTGTTTAGTTCCATTGTTGAAGGGAAATATAATGAGCTTTTTCATTTTGATGTGCTATCACGATTTACGCTTCTCTGCTCCGCTAGGCGCAATCATCTCCGAGAGAGATGTCTATATTGACTACTTTTTCTCGTATATAAGTTAAAACTTCGGTATGGTGGTAAAGTTTTGCGTATTTTTTGTCAATACCTACCTTATTGAGCAAGAATCGAATACCGCATTATTAATTGCCGTAAAGATATTAACCGCATTCATGGTTAATGGTTTTTCAAATTAGCGAAAACAAGAGCTAATGGTTAAAGTTGATAAGGCATAATTAACACGATATTAAGGAAATACTGAGTGGGCTAAATGAAGTACATATTAGGTATCTACTATAAATATCATGGAATATAATTATCAATTACACGATAACGTATAATTGGTGAGTTATTCAAAATATTCGTTTCGTTCATGGGTAGGTAGAGCGTTATAAGATGATAGATAAATTGTTGTAGTCTCAAGAAGGGTAGGCGTGTGCTCCACTGGGCGTGTCGCTCCGCCTCCGTAAGACACCGCGCGGGAAAAATGCTACAATCGACTTGTTGCTTCTCCGTTTCCATGACACGTGTTTGGCAACAGTTTTCATACTCAATGGGATATACATATCCGTTGGAAAATATAGTGAACATTAATAATGAGATAATTAACTAGCAGAGGTGAATTCGGAGGGTTCGTGAAGCCTCTTTTATAAATTGCCAGACTTACGATTTTTTTAAAGCGGATTAGATAATATTTTGGGCTGGATAACATATCTAGAAATAAATATAGAATAAACTTAAAAAAATCTCTGAACAGTATTCCTAACTAACTAAATAACCCTGTACCTTATTGCCTACTAGGTACCTATTTACTTGACAGGTTTTAGCAAAATTCACACCGGCGGACGGAAGCGAAATAAGAAGTTAGCGCGGAAAGTTATTTTTTTTATTATTATTAATATCTCAAAAAATTATTCCTTACATGTTCCTTCAGGATCAGTAGGTAATTGCTCCACTTCTAAGTATCATTATTACCTAGTTTAAAATTAAAAAATCCAATTTGTTAAGTACTGAAATCTTGAAATCCCTATAGAATGAAAAAAATTCACTTTTCATACAATTTTTAAACTTTTAGTTTTTGAGTTACGAATTTTTGAAAATTGGAAAGTTACTATAGAAAGTTACGCCATTTTTTTGTTACCTACAGTGCCACAAACTTAACTGATCCGGTGACGGTGTCACTGATGTCGTTTTTAGTGCCGCTAAATAGTATCTAAATAGTATTTCCCCGGATGCAAGGGTAAAAATAATGTCATTGCCAATGGTGTAAATTAACATTAATAAGTAACTTTTTATTTATACAAAATATATTCCGTATGAAAAGTCTGTGAAAATGTGACATTTCAAAAAGGCGGCACGTACCTACTTAGTTCCAGTTTTTGCCACCGGGTCATAAATAAATGTTTGTGGCCTCAGTTTGTGGCACTGTACGCATACACTCTTGCTTATACTTATTTAATTTTTTTGACGGTGTCAAACTGACAGACAGTACCTAACTGCTTAGTGTGATAGTGCAAAAACTAAAAGTTTCCGCCAAATGAAATTTCAGATTTAGGTTCCATAGGACAAAAGCTACCTAACCACAAAAAATTTATGACTCTCAACTCGACGCCCTTTAAAGTACCTACAGTTTAAACATTTTTTTGTATAATTTCAGAGGATATTTTATCTTTTTTTTTATTTTTTTTTTTATCTTTATCTTTATCTTACATGATATTATGTTTAATTTTACATACAATTAAAGATAAAGTATACCTACCAACTGAATCAGCAGAATAATAATGGTATAGGTACTTACAAATGCATTGTTAGTTTAGTCCTCTATTAACTGGTTGTGTGCTCATAAGACGTTACACCCTTGGCTATCAAGTGGTCTTCAGAATAAACACCAAATAGGTAGCAATTCTTCTTTTTCTTTGCTGGCAGCTCTTGATCCCAGAGCACGGATTCTGCCGGATTCCAACGGATTCTGCCAATGTCAAGTTGTGAAGGATCGTCACTTTAATATGCTTTAGTAGGTACCTAAATATGTATCGTTTTGTTTAGTGCTCGTGATAAGCTGACGATTTCAAAATAGTAGATAATCGGCGACTTTATAACTAAGTCATTGTGACTAGGTATTTAAAAGCGTAATAGCCACTCTGTCAATAGTTAAGTTATTTATATTAGTTGCTAAATAAATAAATAATCATAATGTTGGTACCTAGTGAAAGTTCATTAATATTCGTTATATGAATTATTTTTTATTTCTTTCTATGTGTTCCTTGTTATGATCAAGCTTATTTTGATAGGTATGTCCGTTATGTGTAAAAGTATCTACTCTAAGAACCTACTCAGTAAGTAGGTACGGAGGTACCTACTTACTTACCGAAACTTTATTTACATTTTCCTCTCCTAGCTAGGTATAAACTTTGGAAAAAGGTAACAAATGAACTGGAATTTTTTGGCTTGCTATCAACAATATGGTATAAAAAATAGATTTACCTTATTCCACTGTATCATTTCACTGACTGTTTATAAACACAACGGCACGAAGAAATCAAATAAAATAAGTAACAATACGTACTAGCACAGACTAATAATAATATACTACGTATGTACTAGGTAAATTTATAACAAGTAAAAATAAAATTTAAAGACCGTTATTCAGTAAAATTCGAACAATGAAAATAATTATAATTGCGCGGTAACTGGTAAGTTTTTTTTTTATTTTTTTATTTTTAATTTTAGAGTACCTACAGACTGTGTTTAACCGGCCAGTTATGAATTATTATGAATTCATATACCTAGCAGTGTAATATTTATTTTATTTGTATATTATATTTGAAATGGGTTAAAAATACTTAATATAATAAAATATTATAATATTCGTATTTCGTAAATTATAAGATTTCAAAAAGAAATAAAACTTTACTAGCGACATCTGTTACAAAAATTTAAAGTGCAATTTAGTTAAAGCGCCATCTATGGAAATCTATCATAACTTATATAGAGCTATGAGAAAATTTCATCACAGCTTTGTGCTAGTTCAAATTTAACTCTCTAGATGGCGCTGATTTAAAGAACTTGTTTTAAAAAAGTTATTATTATTTTGTACGTTAAAGAATAGAATATTGTTTTGTTCTGAATTAATTTAAATAACATAATAATTAATATTATCAATAGCCGATAAAAGAAAGATGTAAAATGTAATACCTAATTTGCATAGAATTTTTATTTTTGTACACGAAAGTCGAAATTATAATAGGTAGGTATTAGACGTATGAGACTGCATGGAGACTACTACTTGTATACGTAGTATATTATTATTAGTCTGTGCTACTACCATAGTCGCAGTCTAGACACAGTTCTATTTCAATCGTATTTGTGTTTTTCTTTTAAATATTATATTAACGTAATGAGAAAATTTATCAAAAGTGTATGAAATTGCCAAGACGATTTTATTTGACGATTGCCATACTTTTTGTGTTATGTACAGATGTTTGATGATTTATGAACCATTTGTCGGGCATACCTACCTACTCGTAAAATTTTTCATATATTAGGTACCTACCTAGCTAAAAATCCAACTTTACGTTAAAAAAATATTGCCCAAGTCTCCAATAAAAGAAGCAAAAAGGTAGTTTAACTTTTGACTTTCTCAGGTTCATAATAATTACACAAGGCAATAAAGTTATAAATTTAGTGACGCCCAGAAAGGGCAGAATCGAACAAGTTTAAAAAACAAACATTGCAACAATGAATCAAGATTTACAATAATGTAACATCTTATTCAATGGAATTCTAGTGAATAAAAGATTTCGTGAAAGTAAATATTTGGATACGGGGCTCAAAATATTTTTAAGCGCGATTCTATGTGAGCGCGGTCACGCCCTCTCGCGGGCACAATAACAAGGTCGGTCGTTCTGCAAATTGTTCCTTCCACGCCATAAAATTTTCTAAAAGTGAAACAGGAATGAATGGAAAACTATTAATCTTTATCAGTGAATGAAAGACAGATGTTCGCGGAATAGGATTGTGGGTGAGGTTTTCATATTTTATGGTTTTTATTCCGTTGTTTTTTTAGCCATCGAATCATGACATCGTTTTTTTAGCCTGTAACGATTTTGATCATTCTATTTTCTGTGTAATGAAGGTTATTAAAATAATTTTGTAGAGTCATAGCTGTGAGTCATAGGTAATAAAGAGAGTCACACACAAACACCCAGAACACAGAAAAATTAGCTCGGTACCTCCACAAAAATAACGTCTAGGATCTATACTTTATAGCCAATTGCAAATAAATTCCAATGATTTTTATTGTTTGACCGACAATATTAAAATCTAAATCACCTTGTTTATTTATTTATTTATTTATGATACTAATGATACATTTTTTTAAATGAATAAATACTAAGCTACGCTAATTAAAAGGTAGGTAGGTACACCAATCGGTAGTGAAATAATATACTTACGTATGTGAACATTGAACAAGGACTAGTAGGTATAAGAATTTTATAAGCCTTAAGCACTTAGTATTAAGCCCGTGCACCGACATCAAACCTTTTTAATAAATAGCACATTTAAATAATATGTAAGCATGGGCGTAGCCACGGTGGGGCAGGGTGGGGCACTTGCCCCACTCTAGCTTTAACCTGGAAGGTAGGTAGATACCTAACCAAATCTAAAAATTGAAGTAAGTACCTACTAACTCTTTTGACTGACTAACACCTAACAAGTGTCATACGCCCAGCGACCAAACGGCTGAAGATTTTTGGATCTATTTCGTGGTGTGGTAGGTGAACAATAGGGTGTTTTGAATAAGAATAATTCGAATAACGAATAACACACGAAAAAAGAAAATAGCTGAGGTTTCTATGTTAGGTGCATGAACTGTAAGAAAAATGAGTAGGTATAGTACCCCAATTAGTTACCCCATTAACTTATCCAATTTCACTTTTGTTGTTTTACATGTTCTACAACTCACTGATACTTTAGACTTATTCGCCATCGCAAATGCCTTCGCAAATGCCTTCGCGAATGCCTTCGCGAATGCCTTCGCCAATGCCTTCGCGAATGCCTTCGCAAATGCCTTCGCGAATGCCTTCGCAAATGCCTTCGCGAGTGCCTTCGCGAATGCCTTCGCGAATGCCTTCGCAAATGCCTTCGCAAATGCCTTCGCAAATGCCTTCGCAAATGCCTTCGCAAATGCCTTCGCGAGTGCCTTCGCGAATCGCGAATGCCTTCACAAATGCCTTCGCAAATGCCTTCGCGAGTGCCTTCGCGAATGCTTTCGCGAATGCCTTCGCAAATGCCTTCGGAAATGCCGGCGGTACAGCCGCCGGCATTTGAAGACCTGGATATAACTTACTTGGTACATACAGTTGCTAGTTCCATATTTTTTTTTATTGTTGCCCCACCTTGAGCCCATGGGCGTAATGTATGTAAGTAGTAATTAATAACATCAAATCTTAATTATTTATTTTTATTTCTCCGTTTTTGAAGTCGGTTGTTTTTAACGTAGGTAGTTATTTTTATTTGTAACTTGTAAGTATATAGTCTATATAGGTAAATCCAATATGTTCAAGTCTAGCTTCCTCCTGGACCAAAAAATATAGATTTTGTCACTCATTGAAATACATTTTCAATCAGTCCAATTGTTCTTGAGTTAATCGTTGC
The DNA here is from genome assembly GCF_905220415.1 of Colias croceus. Taxonomy (NCBI): domain Eukaryota; kingdom Metazoa; phylum Arthropoda; class Insecta; order Lepidoptera; family Pieridae; genus Colias; species Colias croceus. Next base: position 7,185,528 of record NC_059551.1, on the reverse strand, counting down.
ATACCTACCTACATTGTTTTTACTAAGTAGATTACAAACCAAAGTTATTTTTGGAATAGATACGTGTCTCAATCGAGGTTCGAGCTAGTTACGAGAATACCTACCTTCTATAAAATATAAAGATTTGAACTCTTCACCAACTCGATTAGACGTTACACATTATCGATAATCATTGTTCGGTATCTACCAACATTCACCATTTATTATCTATCTGAATGGCTTGTCGCATCGCGCCCAAACAAAGCACCCTGAGGTTCCTCGACCATTATAACTTGACCCACGCATTTGCATGGGCCAATTCTTCGATATATCAACAATCGTATGAAGGGCGGGGAGCGGAAGGTTTTTGTTGACTGGTGAACGCGTTATAATACGTTTAATGGCCTGTAATGAATGGCATAACATCCATAAAGCGACAATGGCCACTCGAACATGCCTATTTATAAAAATGCTTGATTTATAGAACGTCGCGAAAACATTTCTTTCGCACGTGTTTTCAAAGCAACGCCTCCTGTTGAGGTACCTAGCTAGAGTATAAATGTGCTGATACGATAAATCAATATCTGAGAAATATATCTTGGTTAGATGGTCCCAATTTCCCAGGATTATGTATGGGCTGAACACAATTCGTGTCCACAATCTTAATTTCTTCTTTACTCTGTGTTCTGCTGCATGGTTATAGGTAGGTACATGACTTTATCTAATGATTCACTTACCTACATTTTATCATAAGTTAAGTAATATTTTATTATATGACTAGCTTCCGCCCACGACTTTGTACGTGCATCCCCGTTTTTCCTCGTTCAAGAATTTCGGGAAATCTTTTCTTAGCGGATGCCTACGTCCTAACATCTAGGTACCTGCATGCCAAATTTCAGCCCGATACGTCCAGTGGTTTGGGCTGTGCGTTGATATATCACTATATCAGTCACCTTTGAGTTTTATATCTTAATATATATAAATCTCGTGTCACAATGTTTGTCCTCAATGGACTCCTAAACCACTTAACCGATTATAATAAAATTCACACACAATGTGCAGTTCGATCCAACTTGAGAGATAGGATAGTTTAAATCTCAAATCGTTTTAGAGAAAGCGGGCGAAGCCGCGGGCGGTAAGCTAGTAATATATATAGATACCTATTACTATATCGGTATATAAAAGCTCAAATTTTGTAGGTGCAAGTTTGAATATAAACGCAAACTAAGTACCTACTGAAGTTTGCGCTCTTAAAAATGAGAAAAAGGTTTTGTATAGACTGCCAACTATACTAGTTACAATAAAATTTCTTAAATTTTTACAAGAACTTCTACTAACTATTTAGTAGGTAGGTAATCTGTGCTTTTACTGGGGTCACAGATAGCATAATATTTTACGGGTGTAAGTATATCAGTTTTGGAATTTTACTGAGAAAATTACTGCACTTAAAATTAAAATAGGTAATTGTTTTCTTCAAATGTTTACCGTAATGCCGTATTTATCTGCACGGTTTTTGCTTGTGTTTTATGAACCATCATATCATTTTGAACTGGATTTTGTTGAAAACAATAATTTAAAATATAGCCTGGCACACACGAATTTTCAAATACGGCCAAATAGTTGTTAGAATATATTAGTATGTAGTGTTTTACATTAATATGTATGACATACTACACAATTTAGGATATCCTCCATTAAACTTACTCTAGAAGCAATGAGGAAAAAAAACTACTGATTTCAACATAAACTTATTACTTAATTCTTATGCTAAAGTTATGCTTGATATGGACTGAAAAAAAAAGATACAAGAAAAACTTTTAATAATTACAAATGCTTGTTTAGTACTTTTAGGTAAGTATGAGAGGTGTTAACTTTCATAAAAGTTCAAGTTGCTTAGAGTAAAAGTTTTCCCGTGTACGAATTACATATTTTTCTATGAATTATACCTGCCTAACTGTTTCAAAAATGCATAACGGAAATTTCAAGAGTTTCAACTATAACTATTTACATTATACAGGGTGTTCCACTGTTGGTATACTAAGCTCAAAGGAGTCTTTGCATACGCTAAATACTTACGTAAAAAATACTTATAAAATTCCAGGCGCATTTTTTTTTCAAATACTTAGATGAATTCTTAAAACTCTATGTGTACACCCATAACAAGCAACCCGCCCAGTTTTGCGACCAGCTCGTGACCTATCGTTTAAGATTATGTTTTCATAGACAAAATGCTCACATTAGCGAAGCGGTATATGCCGGCTGCGCGAAGTTAGAGAAGAAAACATGGATTTTCAGGAAAAATTTAGCAAACAATTTTTGATGTATGTAATTTTGTTGTTTAAGTATTTTTACGTGATCAGTATATGCAAAACAGAAAACTACAAGTCCCTTCGCGCTTAGTATACCAATAGACGGACACCCTGTATATATACAAGTAGAAGTTTATTTTCTACGAGATAAGTGTAAGTAGGTATATTTGATGCTCTTTTTATGTCTCTCCATAAATCCATAATAGCTTGTGATAAAAAAATATTCTGTAGCATGTACCCGTTTTATAAAGTAGTATTTAAAAAGCGATACAAAATATCAACCAACTTATAAGCTTGGCCTACCGATTTAAACAGTCCTTTGCCAAAAAAACGCTATGATAAGTTTTATCTGCTGCGGATTCCACAAAGCGATGCGACAGATGTCCAAAATATATCACTTTTTAGCATCTTAGTCGACAGATAAAAAGTCTAAAACGTATTCATAGCAAACAACACCTACGTAACAAGGTATTGTGCGATATTAGACAAAGGCGGGATAAATGCGACGTGAAATCTCTTCAATGTGCTAAGGTATAATCCACTTAGAGGCATGTCGTCGCTTTTTGTCAAAATACAGAGCATGGTTCATTGAATTTAAAAAACACCGCCGCGGGGTACTTTTTCTTGTGTGCAAACAGATTCGAGGGGACGTAGTTGCTGTATGGAAGGCGACAGATGGCGTTACCGATATGAATAAAGAATTGATATCGATACTAATACGATCTAATGAGATGTTGAAATTGTGATCTTTATTTTAATTCAGGTAATTATTGTGTAATTAGTGGGTCTTGTGGTAGGTACAATCGGTGGAAATCATTGGCAACTAAAGGATGGGTAACATTTAGTTTCTTTTGAATGTAGAGTTATAGGTAATTAACGAAACATAAAACTGCATAGGTAAACTTTGAATTATTTTATAAAAAGTAGGTACATACTTTGAATGTTATGTTGTCTGATATTTCATAGGTTGTTTCAAGTTTGTTTATTCTGTTAGAAAGAGTGTTTTGTTAACTAGAGCTAAGCTAACAAAAGCAACAAAATGTAGTTAAGTATGTTCTTTCTTCTTTTTTTTATTTATCACCTATTTTCACATAATTATTATTTCTGTTCACCTACATATAACGATTTTGTCTTCTTAATGCAAGGCAACAAACTTTGATGACAAAAGCTGGGATGAAGTGGTTTATACTTATCACAATATGTATTTTCTTTCCGAAGCAAGGAGTAATTATTTACTTTACTTTAAAATATAATCGTACCCTCATCCATTCATTTCCATTACCAAAACTTTCATGGATCCAAAGTTTTATTTGTAATTTAAAAAAATATTTTTCAAGAAATATAGTGTCCACTTGATAACATTATTCTTGTAAGATTTCTCACGTACGTAGTATTTAAAATAATTAATCACTTAATCAAACAAATTTTTTTTAAAATTAGTATTCATTGTGCCAATAGCTCTACCTGTATTATATGAATTTTCAAATTTACTTAAGTTCGAGATAGTCAATATAATAGTTATTCTAAAAAAGTTAGAAAACAGGCATCTATTAATTATTTTAACACTAGCGGTCCGCCCCGGCTTCGCCCGTGGTTCATATTTCGCAATAAAAGGTAGCCTATGTTCTTTCTCAGGGTCTATAAATTATCTGTGCCAAATGTCATCAAAATCGGTCCAGTAGTTTATGCGTGAAAACCATACATACGTACATACATACAAACCTTTCCTCTTTATAATATTAGTATAGATAACAACAAAATATCATGATTTGGAACTTATTCACGCTCAATTTTTCGTTGTTTTTTTATGAAAGATTTGACTTCGTATTAATGCTAACAAAAGAATGATATATTATACAACTACTTAGATACTATTGTAGACACATAAGATCGCAGCAAGTAAGTCGTGTACAATCAAAGCAGTCTTATAACAGAATAATTATCATACGTAGCGAGTCACATAAATTTTAATTTTCACATTTTGAGTTAGCCTTTAATCCTCAGTACCAGTCATTAGTATGAATAGAATGTCAACGCGCGTAAAGGGCTTTTGACCACACTGAGGTCCATAGAAACACTCACAATGGGCCTTCACAGCGAGGACATTAACGTTATATCTTGTTTAGTTTTGATTTATAGCAAAGACATACTTGCACCAATTAAAATTGACCCTTCGCTTTATAAAGTGAGAGCTCAGTTTTGCCTGTAGTTTAGTTACAGTTTTTGATCCAAATTCTCATGCGAAGGTGCGAACAATGATTAAAGTTTTGAGTGAAATGATTTCACGCCGTTTCCAGTGATTTTTGCAATATTGTGGCCATTTACGTCTTATTTTTTGTAAATAATGATTAATGTTATTTCACGTTTTGCAATATGTATAGTTAGCTATTTTCAATTGAGAAGTTAAAAAAATCTAAAATCGAATTGGATAAAAATATATCGGCATAATGATCCATATTAAAAGGTTATGTAATAAGATCAAGAAATTTAATGACTCAAAACAAACACAACACAATAAACTGCTTATTTACTACATTTTTAGCTCTGTAACGTCGACTGAACAACACAATCACATAAAAGCCGTCTCCGCGACAGCCGCGCTGCAATAAGCCTCCAAGTTTATGCCACGTGATATCAGTTTCCGACTTACCCAATAAAGGGTAACCCATGATCCGTTAAGTAAACAAAAAAGGAAGGCTTGCGCAGCCCGCGAGGCGACGTAACGAGTAAATCACGGTAAGCCCCAATACGCGCGGCGGGACTTGCTTTAAGCCCTTTAAGTTCACCTTCCGAGCCCGGATCTGCCGAATAAACGCCATTTTTGCCTCTTTTTTTCTTCGCTGATCTCGTTCGCTGTATTTATTAGAAGCGAATGCAGGATGTGGACTGGCGTATTGTTTAATATGCGGCTTGACCGGGTTATCGTTTTCTAAAATTCTTTTACGTAGGTACTTCTTATTTATCTACGTATCGCGATGAAAATATATATTTAATCATTCGAAAATATATTTAATCTGAATTGTAATAACTGATATGAGAAAACAGCGATATACCCTTGCTTTGTGAGCTCTACAATCTGTGAACTTTAAGGTTAGCACGTAGACTTGTCATCTTTATGATTATTAAAAATCTGTCTGAAGTTTGTATCATAAATAATGGTTAAAAATCCTAGTAGGTACTAATTATAATTTGCGAGATTAATAATGTCTATTCTACAAGACGTAGGCAGTTACACAACAATATTGCTAATCTATACATAATATAATAAATCTGTAGAAGGGTCAATTCTGTACATTGAAAATATTGAAAAAATAAATAGCAGGGGGTGTTACTGGATCGATACCAAACCCAAATATGTGATTAAAAAATTTTTTGTCTCTCTGTCTGTCTGTCTGTCTGTCTGTCTGTATGTGAAGGCATCACGTGAAAACTAGCGGTTCGCTTTCGATGAAACTTGGTATAATTATACCTTATTATCCTGGGTGTAAAATAGGATACTTTTTATCCTGGAAAAATACGTAGAAAAAAATTAATCTTAATTTTTCAGTTTTATCCATAGACGTTGTTTCGTAGAACCGCGAACACACGTTGCGTATTATTATAGGCCTAGCCGTATTTGGGAATTGGGTCCAATAGATATTTATAAGATGTTATTGACAGAGGTACTCAAAATGGAGAAATAACCATCCACGCGAAGACCGACATCCGCGCGGACGGAGTCGCGTGCGGAAGCTAGTACTAAATAATACGTCTAGTATAACCAAGATTCCAATCAAGTTCTCGATTCGATACGCCCTATACAACTTACGCAATAGTAAGTTAAGGAAATCATCGGCTGGGGACGGCCGATTGACCGGCTACTTTCTGAACACCCTTTACACAAATTGATTTTAAATGGCGATTTATTTCCGCCTCATATCGCCGATCCGATCTTTCTATGAGTTTTATGGTCGGCTTTACGTGGGGTTAAGAAAGTTTAAGTTATAAAACGGTTTATTTCTTTCGGGATTTAATCGATGCCAATTATTCGTACTGGATTGCGTAGTAAATTTTAATTATGTAAGATAAAGACTATTAAATGCAAGTGAACGTTGATTTACGGCAAATAAATGGGATTTTGATTCCGTAGGTAATCTTAAATATCTCTATTTTATATTTTATAAGATATAGAGCATTATTTTAAAAATATTATTACATATCACTTAAAATACTAAAATGAATGTGCTTCACAAAAGGCGTGAAGTGGCAAAAAATTAATTATTAGATACTACAGTAATTAGTAATGCTTTATCTCGTCACCATCATGTTAACGGGAACATTTGCTAGGTATTGTATTATGTCCGCTAACAAATAAAGTTACAAACAAAGTACGAGTAACGGTAACCAAGCAATTTTTATTTGCTTTCTAGATTGTGATGAAAGTTTCGCACAAACGGTATTTTACCCTTTTGCAAAAATTGTGCAAATTACTTTATGAGCGGCCGTTCAATGAGAAGTTGGCAATTTTTTGCTGTTTACAACTGCGAATGGAATAGTCGAATTTAACCGACCACGTTTCAGGGTTCTCTGATTTTATGAGAGACGGAGTGAAATGCGTCGTACCCTAAATGGTCGGATAATAGAAATAAATAGTAACCCTTCGGTGGCGGCGCGTTTGCTGCCGAAAGGTTTACTTTTATTACCGGCGACTTTCTTTTACGTACCCTTTCATAATTGCCTATTTTAAAGGAACAAGTTAACATCTCTATTTTTGCGCAAAACTTTCTTTGTTAGAATAACAGTATTTTGGCGAATGGCTATAAAATGCCAATTTAGCGTTTCTCTCAAACAAAAAGTTATTTGCAAACGGGTTGTGTAAAACAATGTCTATTGTTTTTAGTGAAATTTGCGAAAATTAGTGAATATAAACGTAAAAAATGCGAGATTTTTACCGTCTAATTGACTTCTCAATCCGTCGACAATGTGGAGTGTAAATAAATTTATCGCCGCAGCGGGAATCCTACCTGTAACTCGGTAGTGTGTTAGCCGGCTAAATTTTTTGCTGAGAGCATTTATAGATTGATACATTTGTGACCGCAAAGGCTTTTCAGCGGGGGTTCGTCGGACTGACGAGTGTTTTTTTCTTTTTCCTAGTAAGCTGTCGATTGAAACGTCACAAATAGTGAGTGCAGCGGTATCAGTGTGGGACGCAATAAAAATTATGGAAGTGTCAGTGCGATGAGAAACCTGTGGACAGAGATTTTGCGGTTGTAATGCAACAATGGGCCGGGTGACAAGTGTAATGATAGCTGCTCCTTGGAAATTAAAGGGCATTAGGAAGTTACGATTTATCGCTTTCGTTATCTTTTAGGTTTGTGAAACAAGGATGAAAAGTAAAAGTTATAAGTTGGTTTATTTATTAAGAACTAGCTTCCGCCCGCGACTCCGTCCGCGCGGAAAAATTAAGATTTATTTTTCTCTACGTATTTTTGCGGGATACAAAATTATACTATTTTATGCCCAGGATAATAAGGTATAATTATACCAAGTTTCATCGAAATCGAACCGTTAGTTTTCACGTGATGCCTGAATATACAGACATACAGACAGACAAAAAATTTTTTAATCACATATTTGGGTTTGGTATCGATCCAGTAACACCCCCTGCTATTTATTTTTTCAATTTTTTCAATGTACAGAATTGACCCTTCTACAGATTTATTATATGTATAGATAAAAAAGAGTGTCTATAGGTACCTATCCATACTAATATTATAAATGCAAAAGTAACTCTGTCTGTCTGTCTGTTACTCAATCACGCCTTAACTACTGAACCATTGCATGAAATTTGGTATAGAGATATTTTGATACCCGAGAAAGGACATAGGATAGGTTTTATCCCGGAAATCCCACGAAAACGGGAACTATGCGGGTTTTTCTTTGACTGCGCGGGCGATGCCGCGGGTGGAAAGCTAGTTAACTATATGTGTACCTACAAGATACGAAATAATTTCACAAGGCGAGTTGCCACTATTTTTCGTTAAACGAACGCATTATTTCAGTAGACAGAAAGCTATATCCAGCATCCAAACCTATATCCGTCGTATTAACATGCTGAAGTGTGTTTTTAATATACCTACCTAAGGTAAAGTTTAATTCTCAAATTAAGACGATTTATGCATTAATTTATTTTAATTAGAGATCCCTCTCATTGTCAACTCTTTTATTGCCTTAGTAACCATCATTCAATTTTTTTCGCGTATTTGATTTCACACTTCAAATTCATTTAATGGCAAATCTTATTCTTTAACCTGAAAATTATACCTAGGTACTTAGATAATCAACCAATTGAAACCCAAATATGACCATCCATACATTTGACCATATGTCGTAGACATATCCTTTTTCACCATGAAATCGTAACATTTCGAATTACACCAAAACCAATAGATTTTTATACCACCTTATTATCTATAATAACAATAAATTTTTAGATGACCACCTACTATCTTCCGAAGCAATGACGGTCCCTAATATAATTTAATGTTATACGGAAGATGTTCATTTTATTTACGTACCGATAATGCTATTTCCGAATACTTATACTACATTTAAATAGTAATTTGGATGTAAACAAGAAGGGTAATTAAGTGAATCGCTTAGACCGTTTCTGGAGTATTGTCGGCTAAATGCAGTCTAAAATTAGTGTGACGATTGATAAGGTTAGGCTTACATGTGTATTGCTTTGTAGATTGTGCTTTTATTTATTTTATTTTAGAGATAGAAATAAACTTTTAAACGTGAAATAGTCAATTCGGTAAATTTGCACGTTAAGGCAATTAATAACTTGTAGATGTGTATTATAAAAAAATGTTCTTACAAAATTATAAATATTTTGTTTTTTCATAAAACATTGAAATATAATCGCATATATATTGCATGTTTATAACTAAATAATGTTTCTCACTTATGCGATATGATAACGTCCTTAAACTCCTTACTAAATAGCTTTGTTAATAAAAATACATTAATTTAAAACCAGCGTCATGTAGCCCCAGCTTACTAAAGTGAATTAGCTGCATGACATACGCGGGCGTTTGAAGAACTACGAGTAGGTTGCACTCGTAAAATTTTATCACGTATAATGGGCGCCCGCGCTGATTTGTGTGACATCGGCACCTTACCCGATTATTGTCTTAGGTTAATGTTATAATTAGCGTTGGACCTTTAATTAGAGGAATAAAAAGTGGGTGTGGTCTTCAAGGGATTTATAGAGGTTTGATTTTGTGCGTAGGATCTATGTTAGAAATAGAGATAATGCTGTGGAATATACATAATATAATTCATTAATGCAAATTTCAAAGCATTTCTATGTATTGTTAACAATTTAAAAGTATGATCAAATAACAAGTCACGTAATATCATAACTCATATCAAAAAAGTATAAATATCTACGTTGCGCGTTTTTTCAACGCAATGTTCCCATGGGTAAGGTGAAGGCATTATTTCAGCCTTTCCTGTCACGCGAATATATTACACATATTTATAGTTAAAAGATCATTTGTTGAAATGGAGCCAAATTTCCGGCGCGAGCTTTCAACGGAATTCACAAAAAGCGCCATAAATTGGCAAATAATCCCCCGCATAACGCAACCTTTGTTTGGCCACACGTGCTTTTAATATTTCGCTAGTAACAAAAGCTGGATTTAGTCTTTGTTGGCGTCACCTAAAGTAAACACGAGTAAAAACTGACGACGTCGATGCGGCAGCGGGAATGTGAGAAGTGTTAATAAATTTTATTAAACGATACGCGGACAATGGTCGGTTATTGAGACGTCGCTGCAATATTCCGGATCGAATTTGTCATGAGAGCGAGGTGCATTGTGATCGATGAATGCCGTGAGAAGGAAGAGCTTCCGGTAGCCGATCGATGCCCCGGGCGATATCTTACCATCGATATTCAATACTATTTTTTATTTCGTATTTTATACGTCATTCATACGTTCTCGTGATGTTTGATAGTGATTACAATGAACGCTGCAAATTCGAGCTTTTTGGAATTGATTTACTATCTTGCGAACCAGTATTATAATTTAAATTTTTTTACAAACTATAGTAGATACATTTATCTCAGATTACATGGCTACTTATCTATTTCAATATTATTCAAATCTTTTCTAAGTATTTTAATTTTTAATAATTTCTAACAATGTTTTCTTTAATTATTAAGCGAATACAATAAATTTAATTAAGTAATGTAAACACATAGGTACATAACACACAATACAACTGCTAACAACGAATGATCCACCAAAACAACAAAAATGAGATATGAGAAATCACAAACTGGAGCTTGCGTTTAAATGCCAGACAATAATTAAATTTGCATCGGGCTCTGACAAAAACCAGAGTTCGGAATTTAGGAAACAAGGAAAAATTCCGTACATGTGTCAATTGACGCATAGCCTATGCGGGGTTGATAGACGAAAAAAAGTAAAACCGCGGCCGAACAATCGAAGCTAACTTATAAAATATGTATCCTACTGCATGGCTTTTGAAACTTGCACTCGTTTCTACTATTTTGACCGCGATCGGGATTTTTCATAGCCATGAGAGGAAAAAATAGACATTTATATACGAACATTGTTATCTACGTATGCCTGACGTTTCCGCGAACCGTACTTGTATAGATTTAGTTTTTCAAATTTCACCGTATTTTATGAGGTGTATTTTGCATGGAAATACTTTTAATTGGGATTTGCAATTCTAAAATTGGCAGGGGATTTTATTTTGTGTTTCTATTTGGTTTCTATGTATAATAATATCTATTGGAAAGTTAGCTTTTATATCAGTCAAAAAAATTATGGTATTTTTAATTGAGGCATGATATAAAAATATTGAATATCTATAATATAAAAATGAATCGCAAAATGTGTTAGTAAGCGCATTATTCGAGAACAACTGAACCGATTTCGTTAATTCTTTTTTTATTACATTTCTTGAAGTACGAGGATGGTTCTTATGGAGAGAAAACGTAAAAATGTACCACGGGCGAAGCCGGGGCGGACCGCTAGTGAATAATACAAGGTCTTATAGTAAAGTTTATTAAAGGTTAAGTTATCGTGTAACAGGAAGTTTAAAAACATTTCAATAAATACTCTATTAGTTTAAAGCTAAATCTTTTATTTATATTCTCTTTAAAAATACAATGCTTCGCGGTCAATGATTACCGTCAATGCCATAAATACAAAGGATAATTTGCCATTTCTATTAATGAACATACAAATAATTTTAATTTTCCATTAAACAGTTATTAAAAATACATATAAAAAATACATATAATTTACTTCAGGAAAAGGAAGTGTCCTTACACGGGAGCTGACAGATGACATCCATAAAAATGGCGCAATCTTGATGTCTGCATTTTGTTATCTGTGGGATGTGACGAAGATAAAAAATAACAAGCCATTATTCCATGGTCATTAATTAAATGACGAGACCTTATGTCATTTGACATTTCAAGTTGTTAAGTGAATCCAGGTAAAAAATAATGCTATTTTTCATATTACCTCATTTTGAAAATATTTTGAATTTAAATGGCAAGTATTACTTTGGCCATTATTTAGATTTCTATGGCTTTGGCATTTTTTTTAAACTTTACATTTAATTCAAAGATATAAGCTTCTTGATTTTAATTAATTGTTTTGACATTTTTTTTTATTCTATGTATATTAAGTTATCGGTAAATGTATTGGAATAAAAAGGTATGGCACTTAATTTAGTTATAGGTAGATAATAATAAATAATATTTATTTAACGCACATAAATTATACAACAATGCAATCAATATTAAATTCAGTCTATGTTTGTCATTTGTTTCTGAAAAACTTATTAGATTTTTAGTATAAATTATCGGCAAAGTTTTCACACCCATGTTTAATCATTTTACAAATAAATAAAATAATATGTACAAAGTACCAGACAATAGGCCTTATAATAAAATAAATGATAGAGCTTTAATATTTAAATTTATTTATTATCTAGAGTCTACAAATAATGTTTTTATGTTGATGAATAAAATTCATTTAAGTTTGTATTGGTTTTTACGTTGTATTAATAACAGAGGGCCGCCACCGCGTCGCCGAAGATCTCCTGCCGTATTTATTACCTTCCCGACCAATCCGATCGTCATTTTTAACCGTCATCGCTAATTTGCCATTGTTTTGCCCGCTGACGCCACCTTTTTTGCTAAAAACCATAAAATAGATAAGCTTTTCGTAGCTCGGGTGCCATTAATTGATTATAAAACTTTAAAGCGATATGAAATCCCGGAATTCGGTCGAAGTTTGATGTTTGAATGGTTGGGTAATTAATAATATGCTGGTCTACTTCAGTGATTGATTGATCCACATTTATGCAGTGAAAACCATGTGACAATACGCATATCTTTGTAGACTATCTAAGTATCTCGAGTGGAATTCAATGATGATTGTTTTACGTTGATGGACAAAATATAGAGTAATATATTCTAGAAGGACATTATATCCAATCGATAAGAAAATAACACGAAAAGGTACCTAGATTATAAGATTATGCAAGAGCGCTGCGCTGCCGGCCTGCGATTTCGCTCGTATCGAGTAACGCAGTCAATATGTTAGGCGCTACGGCGTCGTAGGCATCAAGGAGAGGCTGGCATAAAGCACGGTGCAATAAAGAGAATGGATGCCGCCATCGGCCGCCGGCAGGATTACCCGAATCGCCACTATTTATCGCTCGAGCCTTGCGCCCAGGTGCCATCAATCTATTTAATGATCGGGTCAGCACATACTCTAGGTCTTTTTGCCACTAGCGTCGGACGTCGCACAAAACGAAGAGGCAAAGGCGTAGACCGGGAGATGGACGTTTGATGAGGCTCTTTTGTGTCGATCGGGGCCGTTAAAAGGGTTTTCGGATGCACTATATCACCATGCCTGTATGCGATTTTGCATATGTTTTATGCAAAATTTGCCTATCAACGATACTGATACAAAATGAAATGAAAATGCATTAACGCTAGCTTTGAAGTGGAAATTATTAATATCCGATTTTCAAATATTATCCAGCTGAAGCATATTAATTTAATGAATCTACGAAGTACCTATAAATTAATGTTTTAAAATAATAAACGGCACAATGAAATCACTTTTTATCGATATAAAGCCAACGTCGCACACACATTTAATACAGCAATAAAATGCCAAGTACGTTCTTAGATAGGTATAGTCACTTCACGCCGAGACTGGGGTCACTCGAGTGTGTAACGGATGGTCAATGGCACTACAAGTATGGTTTCAATACAGGGCCTTTGGGAACACGGTCATACATCTGTCCGGATCGTGCGCAAAGCAATGCATACGAGGATTTGACGGCTCTTAGCTGGATGTATGGCTCGCCTTTGTCTTTGATCTTTGTGTTTTTGTTTCGTTACTGCGTTGTAAATCACGGCATTGGGGGAATTATAAGCTCTTGATATCTTATTTGTATTGCTGGTGACAGTTTAGTTTTGTAATAGGTGTGGTTTTATGTAGATTCATTTATCAAATATATTTCACATTCTTTCACCCATACTTCATTTTCAGGTACATATATCTTTCCGTAGGAATGATGATAAGTACCTGCAACTCCAGGCCTTTACTTTATTACAACGATTATGTACGCTACCTATAGTTATCACATTATTTAATAGTGTTTAAAAGCTATTGCTTTTCCCTTTTCGTAGTTTCTATTAAACCACCATGTCTTCCTTAAATTTACCTATAACAAAGATATACAATAAATTGAATGAATATGAAATCAAATATTTGTACATTCACCAAAAATGTGGGATGATCACACTAGAATTGCTTCAATACGCAAAGGATTGCAAATCAAATATAAACTTGGCTATTTTACTTAATAAGACACAATTTCCAAAGGTGAGTGCGCGTTTACTTTATCACACGTCACGTCAAATTAAATTCTTAAAACTCTATACGAATGAATTATAAACACATATTAGAACTATTACATATCATTCAGTAAAATTGTATACTCATATATTTTTGGATAAAACACCTTTAAATTACCATATACGAGCAAATAAACAGATCTGATGTATTAACATTTAAATGTTCAAGTAACACGAAAAACATTTCTCAATACATATAACAATCTAATATAAATAGCAAACAATTATTACACAAGTTATAGAAGTATTTGACTAAATTACATACCTTATGAATACTTCACATTTTTCATTTTTAATACATATCAATATGCAATATAACTTATATGCAATGCAGTATAATGCGACAAACTATATAATATACAATTATACATTTATACAAGCAAATGTTTTCTCAAATACAAACTCAAATAGAATGGTTCCACCAAACAAAGAAAAATACTGCATTCTATATGAATAAAACATAATAAAATATCGTAACATAATGCAATGGAAACGAAGTTGTCCGGCGGTAGGCGGGCCAAGTTCCGGTCAAGTCGCGGGCGGCGCTCGGCTTCCGTTCCTCCAATTTGGCCACATTCAACGCAAGACGTTTGATATCTCCCTCCTCCCTACCTCACACCTAGCCAGATTTTAAAATACTTTTTGAAGTTATACTTCTTTTGGCGCGATGGAGAAAAATGATGAGAGTGAATTTTTACGATGCGCGCGCACACTGACACCTAAATTTAACAGCATGAAGTTAGTTCTAGGTGGTATGAAAATTGATAACTAAGTTCAAGTTTTATATTCTAGTATTTTTTCCAAACGCCATAGAAGTATAACTTCTACATATATCTATATATATATATTCTACAGTATATCGTGTACATAAGTACACACACTCTTTTCATTTGTCTTGTGTAGAGTTAAAATTATTATATGTATATTCTGTATAGTGCTTACAATAGAAGTTTTGTATTTTAATTTTCAGCTTCAAAAATTTAAGTGGATTTATTCTCTCTTTTTTAATCGACTTCAAAAAACGGAAGAGGCTCTCAATTCAGCGTATACATTTTTTTTTTGTTTATTGACTTGAAGGTCTAAGTTTGTATTAACATACTGTAATTTTTACATCTATTCGTTTATAATTGGTAGAAGCTTGTGGAAGTTTATTTTTCAGTTACAAAAATTTGGGCGGAAAAACATAGAGTTCAACTTTTTCTTTATAAGTTTATATAACCAATAACGTATCAATTCATTTTCTTACTTATTTTGCCATATTATGTGATTCAAGTAATTGGTTCAAACAACATTACATCTTTAAAATGATATGTATATATGTATAATAAATATATGTATATAAATACCTATTAGTTTACGTATTTAATTTAATCCGTTGGTCATTTAAAGCTTCCAATGAACTACCAACTCGTTCTATTCATAATAACAACCACGATCTTTGATGTTAGGCTAATTTCCATTGCTCTTTTCTAATACACAGTGTAAAAAAAATCCCTACTTAAGACGCAATGGTGAGAGAACTGATACAAGGTATCAGAAGCGTCGTTATTCTGTGTAACATGATTAAGAAAACGGATTTCCTCATAATGAGGAATTATGGGGATCTTAGAATCTCTCCGGGTCAAGCCAGTTAGGACTAATAGGTATTTAATTTACTCGCAAAGCAGATATTATTCTCTCTCTACGAATTGTATTGCGTATTTAAATCTGAAGATCTTAATAAACTTAACTGTGTTATTTAATTCCCATAAAGAGAAATGCATATAGTCTTTTCAGCTTTTGCTTATATTAATAGGTTTAATGTTGGTTTAAATATGTACATTAAAGTAAAATATAAAATGATAGGTAATATTATAAAATAGGCGGTTTATTTAAAATTTTAAAGTTCCTATTAATTCTTCATTTTCATTCTCAATTTTACTTTCAGTTTCGTTATTTTCGCCATCAATTTTATTTTATCTCGGACAATTTAGGGTGATTTACATTACAAGAACTTTTTTCCAATAACGTGAGGAAGATGCTTAGAGATTCACACTCGGTACACGCCGACAACAGCTCATTAAGGAGTCCGAAGGGTTAAAAGTCTCTCCTACGTATCAGCCTTTTTGTAAAAAGAGGCTTAATTAGGGCTCATGCGGCTACCCTACAACCCCTGTAACTTTTAATAAATGTTCGAAGAGCGCTTAACATTCTATACGTATACGTGTGTAGGACGGATTTAAATACAGCAAGTTTTATTACGCACACAAAATTTATTTTATACTCTCACTCCTTTTCGTTTTGCAAAAAAATATTTCATTTTACATTGATACCTTTAGGGTATCGTGTATTTGAATTATGTTTTATTTTTTATTGTACCTATAGTAGAAATTGTGATATTTTATTCAAAAATGTTATTTGTTGAAAAATGATAAGAGCAATTTTAAATATAAATTTTAATGAATCTTAATAACCATACGCTGAGAATCCGTTGTTTTAAGAATGACGGTGGCATAGCTTTTACGAATAATAAGTTGTAGATATTAACTGGTCACGGATGAATTCTACACATACCCGTGGCCCTGTCGCTGATGCGGCTTGACGGAACACAGTGGGGTTTTGGTCGGTAGGAATCCGACATAACCCACGGCCTCTTCCCCGGAGGCCGTGGGTATCTATGCAAGATTTCCCCACAACAAAAAAAAAAGTTGTATTAACTGAACACTTCTAAAACTAGTAATAGCTTCTTATGTTACGAACCTTACAAAGTTTATATTAGTAGGTAGAGCTCTACGTCAATAAGATATTTATAAAACCTATTAATTTGGATAGATCGTAAACATATAAAATTGACTACTTATCTACTTATTCCAATTATAATGAAATAAATTCTGTATAGGAACATGTAATTATATGAATCAATATAGGTTTCCCACGTATGGCGCGTGGCCGCTCAGCAAGTCCTCGTGGGAAGGTATTAAATATCTCGAATCAGTGCACACCACCGTCTCTCAATGAACTCTAGATTGCTGCGTCTGATAGTTATGTTTGATCACACCAGTTTCCTCTGACCTCACCTGCCCTTTTTATTTGTAAGGGTCGTCTCTCGCTGGCTCCACATTTGGGGGTCTTGCTAAACTGGCTGTAATATTTTAATAAAACGATGAGCCAACTTATCAGCGCCATCTGCCGGCGGCACAATGACGGATCATCCCATAATGCGGACGGTAAAAACACGGGAGTATTGTGGATTTTTTGCCGGTACTATTCCGGGTTTTTGTTGTTTGTAATTCATGGGGCTCTTTAAGCTAATGATACGGTCTTATCTTAGCATCTTTAATGCAAGAATAGAACCTGAAAGATACATATCTCGTTCATTGATTCGGTTGCAACCAAAACCTATGCAAAGTATGTTTTTTTGCCAAGTTCAATGTTTGTTTATAATATGAATTGCTATTTTCATTTTACTTTTTTATAATAGATGTGACAATAGGTAATTACACATTTAAATACCTACTTTGAATTTTCAGAGCAACGATTAACAAAAAATTAAGCTTATCATTTCAACCTTTGACTCCAACTAAACTCAAATAATTTAAGTTTGATACTAAAAATAATATATCCGTTTTAATACCTACTTTCAATTTGGCAGGAATGGTCAATGAACACAATCCACCTTTCCCACGCAGAGTCATTGACTTCCCATATCGTCAGTTGAAAATCCATATGTGTAAATGGACATTACGACGTCGGCTGACAATAATGAGAAAGCCATAAAGCTGCTGCCACACTGGCGGGGTATCGGGCAATCTTCGGCTCAATGGAGGTTATTTACATAGCAATAAGGAGAAGATAGCGTCGTCTTCGAACCGACCTTATCTCTATTATTGCCTGTGTGCACGCGGCTTATGGTTGGAAGAAAATGAACTGGGGACGCGGAAATAAAGTATTTAAATAATGCTGATTTATCTGTGATTGTGGATTTTAGTGTGGAAGATAATTCTATTCTTTATGGAGTGTGTGCTAAGGATTCGTTCAAGAAGGTATCTACATAGATAGGTATCTTGGAAATATGTTTCACGAAGCGGCTCACTTTATAATTTAAAGAGTAAGTATTTGGTTGAATATTCAACGTCAAAATATATGTCTATCATAAAATAAAATAATAAAATATCTATTTTCTATTTTCCTTTTTTACCCCTACTCATAGTGAACCCTACAAAAATTTACAAACCCTTTAGCTGTGCACCTACGTTAGACAAATTAAATTTAAAAAATAATCAAACATTAGTATACGTCAGTCCGTAAACACGCGGCAAATTGAGCAGGGGTAGCGAATATTAAAACGAAAATTTATGAAGTGTGACTGCGGATCGCGACTCGCACCGTAGCGAAGTGATTTGTATGGAAATTTCATAAATGTCCCACTCAACGGGTGCGGAGCCCGAAGGTGTCATTTGATGACATAATTTGGGAGCTACATAAAACCCGCCAGATTTATGTTTGTTTGCCCGTCGCTTTATTGAATAGCGGCTGCGGAGAGCATGCTTTTATGGCTCTTTTTGTGCATGTATTCCTGTTAGGATTGTAGAATTGAATTTGTTTGTAACACGTTCTTTAATTTAATTAATTTTGAGATACATTGCGTGGTTTTAGGGTAGTTTGTAGAGTTTGCGAAATGCGTTAGTAGGTTAGTTTGAAACACAAACATCTTTCGACCAGTAAGTAGCCTACTACTTACTCGAGCTTTTATTCAGAAGAAAAATCCAGTTATTGACACTAAGCAAGAAAAGATAGACACAGGTTTCACGAGCTCTACTCGTTGAGCAACTGCAGTCATAATATAATTTTCACTAATAGTCCATACTAAACTACAGGTAAATATAACAATCTTTAACTTATAAAGAAAAAAAAATCTTTCCCTACATGATTTCCTCTATCAAAAATGGTCACAAAAAGCAAGCTCCTTAAATGACGCGCGGCAATTAATAACGAAAAAGCGCTGTAAATCAAAATAAAGGTAACAGCGAGCGTGAATATTGTTTGCTTAAACAAGAGACGCGATGGCATATGGCTTGATCCGCGATATCGCCGCGCTGCAATTGCTTTTTTATTCCAAGCCATAACTGAACCGCCTATGACCGCTCGAACTTGTGACGTATAAATTTTTAACGTGACATTTTATATGCCGCGGTACTGTGAATATCCTTTGTTATTAAAATTGGTGATATATATTTCTGATGCTTGTATGTCTTTTGGGAGTGGTCATCAATTTATATAGGGCGATTTTTTTATTGAATTTGCTATTTGTCGGTGTTATTTTTAGCACGAGTGAATGATATATTATTTAACACGGGTTACGTAGTACGGGTAGCAGTTCAGAACAGGGTTTACAGCTTTAAAGACTATATCGTTTTATCACAAAAATGTTGATATCTAGGAATTAGTAGCGGAGTTCTTTAACTCTTAAAAGCTACAAGATTTCAACTTAAGATTTCAGACGAGTTGATCTTCTACTAATTTTTTACTACTACTCTAAAGACTTACTTTTACTCTGAAACATTGCTTATTAAAATAACAAATTCTCCATGTCTTTCTTTCTTTGGAATTCAATATACCATCAAACATCGTGTCCACTCATTCCTCTACCTCTATTCTCTAATTCTTTTTTCTACCCTTGCATCTCTTTACTGCAGTATAATTGGCAATACGTAGAGTGGTACTGCGTAGAGTGATAGAGTAGTGTGCAACCAAAAGTCGCATGCCGTGACACAAAAAGTCGCTCCAACATACGCGGATAAAAGAGAAATTGCATTATTTGACACAAATTATTGAAAACGCTTCCACGTAGCAACAAACTCGATTGTCGCGTGTCAATTAATACCACTCGGGCACTAGTCGTTTTATTTATTCACATCGATGCTTGCCTATTATTAGCGTTGGTTTACGAGAATTCAATTTCAGTTTTTTCAGCGTTGGAATAATAGATAATATTTGGTGATAATAGCAATTTTTGCGTTAGATAAACGAACATTATTATTGCTTTTATAAATATGTACTGGTAATGGGTAAATTTTTGCTTTTAATTTAGGTACTTACTGATCAATACACCTAGATAGTTATCTTATTACGTAGGTATAGGCTCAACACGCAGAATCGTGTTGGTTACAGGTAAAAAGAATAATGTTAAATTCTGTATATCGATTTCATAGTTATAACAGCTGAGCTGATTTTGATTGAATTTGGCATACCTAGAAATAGCTGAAGATATTCGCATGTCTTTTGCAGCCTTTTTCTTGGGCGGCTAATATATGTTTTATTTTTACCACAATATTACATTGATTATCCTAATACGTAAGTGATTTGAAATTTGCATGAAACTGAGTAACATGAAAGAAGAATACAATTGACAAATTTCATTCAAATTGGTTCAGTAGATAAGGATTATAGTTCTCTCACTGATAAGTTTATTTTTTCGTCTTCCTACGTTGATTATTTTTTAAAGGAAATTGTTTCGAAGGTTTAATTCACGTTTCAGTAGTGCTAAATATTGATTTTATATCACCTTCATGTTAACTCAATATTTTTAAATTCTGTTTAATTTGTTCTGATCTAAATTGCGTACTTACTGTAAGAGCATGTTAAAAGTTTGAAAGTTCCTAGATGGTATTCAAAAATTTCTGAATTCTGGTAATTGGTATCTGGTGTCTGATTTTCTGATATTTATGCTACAACTTGATTGAAAATTAAAAATGTAATTAGGTACACGTTAATAGTTCCTCTTAAAAGATACCGGGTGTTCCTATGAACAAGGAATGCTTATCCTATGCTAATCCATTTTAAGTTGCAGGAACATAATATGCGACGTAGTTTGACACTCGAGCATCGAAGCGTCTGTAACATTCGTCACCACGAAGCTAGATGGTAGGTAAATTAAAAATGTAAGTCCATGTTTACAGTGTCAGTCAAATCAAAGCGGAAACGTTTGCAGCTGGCCAGCGCAAATGCAAATGCGGGGGGTGTTGTGAACGCGCAGTTGGCTGCATTGTGCCCCCCCTCCCCCTTCGCCGCATCCCGCGAGAGTTTGTTTTTCGGGGCAAATAGCTATAGGCTTGATAATGGCCTCGCGGATCATGATTGGTATATGGAGGTTGCTCTACTAAGTTTTATTTAAACTAATAGATTTAGAGCTTTTAAATTTTTGTGTTGTATTATCGTTATGTTGTTATGTAGGCGTAAAGCTTTACAGGTCTTGTTTGCTTCAGGTCAGTTCAATTTCAAGTGTTTTAATTTTGGAGTAATAAAGGATAATTAAATAATGATTATGTATTGAACTATATCATGTAGGTATGTATGGTTAATTGTGTTGCTAGTTTTCTGAAAACAGTACCTAGCCTCAATTTGGTTGAGAATAAGATGTGTTATCATCAGTTATGTGTGAACAAATATAAAATATTAGGTATGTATATTCACCTCTAAAAAATTATCAAAATCGTACAGTAAAAATATTCGCTTTCCAGCCAAAGTAGAGCACCTTCCACACAGTCCGCCTTATAGCGAGTGGCGGATGGGTTTTGATTTTTGTAGTTTCGTATTATTTGCGTATTTATCCGCCCGCCGCCCGGCAGATACATTTATTTGTGCCGTCTCCCTCCCCCCACTCCCCAATCGATTGATCGCGATATCATTGCGATAATAGGGCAGCGCGTCGGACGCGCGGTTCCGTGACGCGGAACGCGAAATATGGCCGACGAGCCGGTCAGCCGTGAGCGAAAAATCAGCCTGTTGATGACGAGATGCAACTGTAGGCGGCGGCGGATTCTTGCAGTAAATGTAGCTTGGTTAAAGCTCTTTTTGTTGGTCCTATATGCTTGATTATTTCAAGACTATACAGTGGTAATAGCAATGTTAATGTGTAAACTTTAGATGATAATGAAAAAGAATAAGCGACAAAACTGCAACCTTATTGTTATTGACAACAAGATTGAATTTCTGTCGCATGAGTCTACGTTCAAACAGCTCAAAGTTTTGTGACAAATTTGTAACCACCTGATTTATTGCATAAATACTAACATCATTTTTCACTTAAATTTGTAGCATCAAATTAATGTAAAACAATGATTTGCAACATACTTTACGAATTCGTTTTCTAAAGTCGTCTTCTGTTATAAGTATCTAATACTCTGTTTACCAAAAGCATTTCGAAATGCACGTTAAACAAATATTAGCTCGGAGTCTATAGAATTACGACGACAGTAGAGTCTCCATCGCGACTCGTTTTTGTTCAAAACTTTATGAAGTGTCAAACATCACACGGTGTTTAAGCGTCAATCAATCTTTTCTCCGTAAGCCGGTAGCACAAACAAACATTTAAACCAGAAAACATGCAAATGAGATAGAAAACCCGTATGTAAATGAGCTACCATAAAAGGCACGGTTAAATCTAACCAAATAATATTTGTTGGATAAAAAAAGATTTGTCATGTGAGGCGCATGCTTTGAGTTATCAATTTAAAAGTCGGCATTATAGGAATAATGCTGGGGCTAAATAAAACATTTCAATTTGGCGATCCGGTTGCGACCCTTGCAGTGCGCGCTTTGTTGATCTCAGATCTCGTATTAGTAGTTTTGAAGTACAGTTACGAGCGAATTATACATTATCGAGGCAGTTTTGCGCATTTTGTGTTACGTGTTTACTAAGTAGATACCTATATATTATAATATTATGTTATGTATATATAATTTAATTTGTTATAATTCGTTTTTCTATTTCCTACTAAGTTTTATATTGTTATTTTAGATTGATATAAAAATAATATTGAGTTAAGTAGGTATCTATTAATATTATCTGAGAGCTTTTATGGATGCTTGTAAAAAGACACCAGAAGCTATAATAGTTATAAAGTTATATACTACTGAATAGAATCAAGTTGAATTTTGGTTATGACTATTATCTATAATCTTGAATGTCATTCCATAATCTGTGTTCTATGTAGTTATGAATTCAATTCCATATTAAATAATTATTAAAAATAACTACCAAACAAAATTTAACTCAATAAAACGTTAAGCTTTGACAATTACGTAATTTAAATTTTAATGTACCTTTCATGTATCTGCATAAAATATTCAAAAATAATAATATTACCGTATTGAATGTTTAATATACTTACGTGCGCGACAGTCCCCGCAGTGGGTACCCAAAACGCAGTGTATGCTTGGTTAAGCCCGCGCCCCTCTAACAAGAAAGGGGTAGTTAGCCTCTATTGTCTCAACCCCAATACGGTTGCATTCAGGAGGATAGATCACGACATGAATGTTGTAACTCACAAAAAATTTGCAGAAAAAAATATTTTTATGGACAATTTCGTTTCATTTGGAGACTACCTCAATGAAATAGTTATCGTGATGATAATCCCAGATTTTGTAGCTTAATTTAAAAAAGCGTGGTATAGTGAATCAAGAGGAAGGTTTATAAGTATGTATAGTAATAATGTAATATCACATGCATTATTGCTCTGGATTGGAGTTATTTATAAAACACTGAAAGTAAGACATCTAAAATAAGCATAGTCACATAAATGTAAATACAAAAACAAAACATGTCTCGAGTAATTATCAAGAATTAACAATCAATATTAGGATTATTTATGCCTATTTTTTAAAACAACTTACTCTTACACCAACAACAAAACTACTCTATTACAAATCTTAAAACATATTCTATTTCGTAGCATCTGCAATATGTGTACCCTACAACAATCGCCCTTTCAGCCATGCCCGTCCCCACAAAGACGAGAAACACGGAAAACACTTAGCTCTGTTGACACTACACTTTACCGCTGATTCTACTCCAGCCTCGAACGGGACACTTTGCAATCATTGACGTTCTTAATTGTTCCTCTTGCAATTTTCATTTATTTAAATGCAGTTAGCGCGTCGTTAATTACATAAAACGTTTGTGCCTGATGTTTTGGTTCGGTGTTTTAGAGTTAGCGTTTTTGCAAGATTTGTTCGTTTTATTTTCTCTAATTTTTTTTAAATTTATTTAAATTAATGAATGTAATTTTCATTTAATAAGTATTCTGAACTTATTTGAAAGCGTCTTACGACGTAATTGTTTTCCTTATAATAGTAGCAGTATTTTTATGTGTAGGTTTTGTTCGCACTTTATACTATACACGTATAGGTACTAATATGTATCTTTGTACTTTGTTTTGCAACATAGTAGAAATAAGTAGTATTTAGAGATTAGTTCAAGCGAAGTCTAATCGATGCAAGTTTGTTATGCAATTGTTACCTTGAGTAATTACTTAATTAGTAATGTAGGTACATTAATATTAAGGCGTTAATAGGGGCTAGCGACCTTGGCGACGATTTACTAGGCGGAATCGGGGGACCGGCGCGAATCTATCGTAGTAAAAGTACGTATAAAAATTATTTAAAAAGATATTTGGATATTGAATCAAAATTTAAAACAACCATGCCCTGTGTTTCAATTTCATAAACACACAAAACACTACAATAATTGACATTATATTGACTTAGCGTTTTGGTTTAAAGTACAAAAATCGACCTCAGTTCATGATTTTTTTCCAAAAAACCTGATTGTAAAATAAACAAATTAAAACAACCATGTCCTTTATCATATTCGAAACTATAATATACATTTTTTTTAGATATGTACATAAAGAATCTAATAAGAAAAACGGTTATAACTAGAGTTAATTTTCGGTATCAAAAGGGGATTCTACCCGATTCAGGCCTTAAATAAGTAAAACATAGCTTATCACCAGAACAAAAATATTTGCATGTTTGTATAGTTTTCTGTAGCTTTATGTATAAAATATTTGGCGCATGTAGGAGGATACATTTGTAATGAAGAGATATAATTTAGAGTTTGGACGAAACGTTACAAACGCACGTCCGGTAATCATAAATAACGCGGCCGTTAAAAACAATTAAAACTGAAACTATCAAACAGTAGCGTAATGAATGGCCGACGTATAATAACCGGACTGCAAATCTAGTTTGAAAGGGGAGTGTGGCAAGTTCGGTGAGCCTCCATGGCCAGACTCTCACCACACTTCGGCGTGTTCGGTGCCCTTAAACCGAACAAATTAACGTCCTAAAATGCGGAAAAATCACACGCCAATATACATATTACGGCAATCACAATTGGGCTCAGTATTGCGTGTCGTAGCGCGAATGACTACGTAATAAATCCGACAGATCGCTATAACGTGTTCTTTGTCGCTTTGGCCACGTCCCTCTCACACAATGGCATACTTATTAGGGATTTAGTCCAGATATTAGTTGGGGTAAGGGTATTGTTTGGAGTTTAATAGAATCGGGCGCCCTGTTGTAGGCCCGCGTAGTTGTTCTACGCCGTAGGGAGCATTTGATACGCCATGTGCTGCGAATTGCTTCTGAGTCATAGCTGGAGACGCAAATATTTTGCTATTCTTCATAATTGTACGTTTAGAATAATAAAAGTATAATAGCTAATTATATAATACTATCTGAGTAAGTAGGTATATACAGGGTGTAATCGTTAAGTGTGCACAAGCGATTATTCCGTAACTATTGCAGATACCAAAAAACTTTAAACTGATATCGAAAGTACTTAACCTAATGAGTAAAATGGCCATAATAAATTTTTAAAAATAAAACGAGAAATATCCAAAAATGTTACATTAAACGCTCCCATACATTTTGTATTCATAGCAGATTTTCGAAGTGATGTCCTCATTGTGCAATACAATGAGGAGCTCTATTTACAGTTTCTAAATGAACTTCCGTTCAAATTTGCGAAGTAATTTAAGCAGAAAACCAAAAAAAGAAAGAAAAAGCTAAAATCTTTCATATTAAATGTACTAGGTTGATCCAAAAGTAATGATAATTGGGTATTTCCTGTGCACATAAAAAGATAAAATAAATGTTTTTTGCTTGCTCATGTATTCACTAAGTAATCACAAAAAAATCATATCAACAGGCCACGTTTCCAATTATTTACATTAATTTGAATGTGAACCGTGCGTGCCAGAATGTTTCCCGACGAAAAGAAGAAACAACGATTCGACATGTAGAGGGTAAATTTCTAAGTTTTTAATGATATAAGGTTAATTTTTTTCACGTTTTGTGATCATGGACGTTACCCGAGTTCACCATGTTTATGCTGAAACCAAAAAACAATCAATGTCCTGAATGCGAGCTTCCAAAGTGACGATGAAGAAATTCAAAGTGAAAATCAGTAGGTTAGATTAAAGCGGTAGTTTTTTGGGACACTGAAGGAATAATTATGGTGGAATATTTTAAAAGGGTAGCCACTTTATTGGGCTCTTACTAAACAGACCAAATTAAAAGATTGCGGTAGGTTAGTAAGGAAAAGAGACATGGCAAACTGCGGACCTGAACGCTGTTTCACCAAGACAACGCACCAGATCACAAAGCGTCAGTTGCGATGACTGCCATTCAAAAATCGGCATTCCAAATGCTTGAACACCTACCCTATTTTTTAGATCTAGCTCCTATTTACTTATATCTCTTTCCTCGGCACAAGAAACACTTTCTTAGCAATAAATTATTTTAAGACGACAGCGAAGTGATGGCCGCGTGGAGGGGTTTTTGTGGATGAAGTCAAAGTTTTTTTTTAAGTTTAGGAAAAAAAAAATTAAGTATATTTTCTAGTTAGAAGACTACCTAGAGAACTACATAATTATTATAACTGTAATGACCTTGTTTAATATTGATTATCATTACTTTTGGATCAACCCATGTACATGGGATATTCGTATCTCATACTAAATGTATGGGAGGGTTTCAAGTTAATTTTTTAGATATTTCTCGTTTTATTTTTAAAAAATTATTATGGCCATTTTACTCATTAGGTTAAATACTTTCGATATCAGTTTAAAGTTTTTTGATATCTGTAATAGTTACGGAATAATCACCTGTGCACACTTAACGATTACACCCTGTATATATTTCCTGAACAGATAGGTCTACAAATCTTCTCTCTGCAGAGCTTACAATCATTAAGGGCCGATTTTTCAATCCTTGGATAAAACTTACCCGTCCAATAAAGTATTACACGATAATATTAAAATGTCACCTGTAAACTGTCAAATACTGGCAATTAGAATACATTTCATAATTAGTAGGTACTTTAATACGTTATTCTACGAATTAGTTTTAACCAAAGATTGAAAAATCAGCCCTAAATATTATAAAAATATGTATATTATTATTCAAAACTTCAATAACAGTAATTTTTAAGTGTACTTTTCTAACAAGTTTGTTTCGTTCCATCATTATTAGGCACGGTAAATATAGGTTCCTTTCATAGAGTCATTAATATCAAGTAATAATATAAGCTTTTCAATATTTTAAACCAATACTTTAAACTAGAATATAATATATATTGTACCATAAGTCTTTTACAATTGACATTCAGAAGTTAACATTAATAAGTTGCTTAATAAAGTTACAAGCTAATAAACTTTAATATAAAATGGCATATACGTACCTACAAAAATACAGAAATATACGTATTATACGTGTTCCGAATATTTATAACATATTCTATAGTTTGGCGATTCACAGTCGAATGCACATTAAAATCGGGATGCATCTGAGATGTACCCTGCCAGATCGATAGTGCCCCTCGATCGCGCCCCTTATTGAAAATTATAACAATGGCACACCGCTCTCTCTAGCCCTCTTAACACTCACTGATTTCGGAAATGCACTGTGGATATGTCTGTCTGTATTTGAGATATATTTTATTTATTTTTTTTTTGTTTGTTATATTTAGATATTTAATAAAGTTACTGTTGTTAGCTGCTACTCTATTGTGGTTATTTGTATGTATAAAGTTGTCTGTCTTATTATATTTTTTATCAAATATCAGTTTTAATTTTCGTTCAATATCGATATTAGAATATACAAAAAATTGGTTTGCCCTTCGCCTAAATTACAAAAATAAAAAGTTTTAGAACTCTATGGAACTAGTCTATCAAATAAGTTTATTTCAATTCCACATACAAATAAAATGGATATTAATGCATATTGTCAGTTTGGTGTTTCAACCTGACACTATTTACTTTTTTATATAAGTACAAGTACCACATGACACTAAAAAAAAATCACTCAAAAATAGTTAAATAAATCACTATAATTTCAACATCATATCCACATGCATCATAGTAAATCGTGTTAATATATCGGTCGGAGGCTGGAGGGGATCATAATGAGGCGCGCCCCACTAAGTATTTTCGACATGCGTTGCCGTCACCCGGCAATTATCCAGGGGTTAGCATATCCAAAATTGCAATCGCTACTGGATTCCTTGGTGTTCGAGCTTTATCAGGAACGCAAATGTTTGTTATGCGGAAATATGAAGCTGATGGAGTAAACTCTATGTGACACTGTATTTTATGATTGTTAAGTATAAATATCTTTAGTAGCACTACAGTCTACATCTAATTCCATAAATGAATGATAGTTAGTGAATGTATGAGAGATGAAAAACATCGTTAATTAATAAAAATTTGTATGCGAAAATTGAGTATGATTATTCTACAAGAAACAATACATTTATGGCGTATACTGATTTAGTTATGCTCTATCTATACTTAGAGTAGAGTAAAACAGTACAAAAACATAAAATTCGTTAAGCAGTCACTTCTTGCGTTCACTTTTTCGTATTATCTATTATTTGTCATATTTTTAATACTAGAAAAAATAAGTGCCCAGTAGTTATGAGAACTCGGCCATAACGCAAAACCCGGCACGCGTCGTATATTTTTTAGGCTCCCGATCAGTTCTCAATTTCACCAACTTCGTAGAATTGTAATTCGAAAAAAATGCTCGCAAAACAGTGGAACTAATTTCATTTTGGTGTCGCGTGGGTGCAATAAACGGGCCACAATGCGGCCGAGCCTACACGTCATTAGTCAAAGGAATCTCTCATTGTATCACTCATACCGAGAATGTTTAAAGAATCCGATCCTTTGTCACGTTTCAAATAACCAATTGTCGCATTGTTTTTACCATTTTGTCCCCTTTGTATAATTGTTAGGAAGTTAAATGTAGTTAATTCTATTGTTCGTGTTTTTGTGCGTTTGTGTGCGATTTTACGCTGCTATGCTTGTTTTCGTATAGAATTGGGTCGTTTATTGGTGACGGCAGGAACCTGTCAATACGAGGTGGCGTGTCTCCTGATAATTGATGTATTAATTGCTTATATTTCTTCTTGAAACGAGACGAATGAGGTGTCTTGCCACACATACTGAGAGATCTTTTTTCTTACTAATTTGTCTAAGGATATATTTTTAAACTTGAGATTTGCAATTTAGTTATTAAAGAGATAGAGACAAATGTTTTTTGCAGAAAGATCTATTAATAAATATGAATAAAACATCCATTTACAATTGGTACATACAGGAGATTTGTTTGTTTCATACAAGTTTCATACAATTTTATTTGAAAACAAATGCGAATCACCAGAAACGCTTTAAACTACATATTTGTCAACTTGTAGTTGGGATATTTTTATCTATAGCATTGCGCCTTTTATAAAAAGTATTTATAAATTTGAGTTATCCGTATAGTGAAACGAATTATTTATTTAATTTAATTATTTATTTACCGAATATATCATATGTTTTTAAATATTTGAGTGATTGTTTGAAGTGATTTCGGTCAAATGAAACAAATACAAGAAAATACGATGGACACATTATTTCCAGAACCGAATTGCTGCAAATGTAACAAGAATAGCAAAAACAAAACAAAAGAGTAATACCAGTGGCAGTTAAGCAATATTATTTATGACAACAGAAGCATTTTGTTTTATTTGCCCTTCGAAAGGTATTATTATTGAATTAGATTTAGTTTAACGTCATTCTATCTCATGTTACATGGATATAATATGCACGCATATATTATGTAGGTACAAAATAAGATTTGAAACTCATAATATTTTATGTAAATTTTTTAGAACATTAATCGATAATTTGTATCATTTGTATGTAAGTTTGAGAGACGCTAGCCTAAAGTTCTCTATATTATCTGGATGAAGCAAGTATAGGTATTATTTGATACACGTTAAATTATCGATGTCTAGGTTACCAGTACGATAATATAACCTACTGTATCTAATTTTTTTGCACAAATTTGTGTTTAAAATTACCGTACGCTACGTCACACTATTGAAACAACAAACAGCCTAATCATTACAAAAGAACAGTTACAAAATTTCCAATAAACGTCAAAATAATAGTCCACCCAAAACAAAGCGTCGATCACCCAATTTGTAACGAGCAACTTTCTTTCATTGCTCAAAACTGTTATTTTACGACCGCTTTCAGTGATAGATAACTGTACAATATTAACGGTACAAATCTACGTCACATCACGTCACTGGATGTCATCCCGCGGCGGGTCCGTTATCCCAATAAACCAATATAACGGTCCGGCTGAACCATTTTCGAGTAACCCTTTCAACAATTATGAATACGTAATTACACAAAGCACCGTAATATCGGTAACAGTTATACAAAGAGTAACGTTAGTCGCCGACGAAAGAAAGCATAATAAACTTTCTCTTGGAAGGGTACTTCCTAGTTGGCGTGACGAATTGCGATCCAATCCTTTGGACTATATTGATGAAACACTTTTATTTACACTTCAACTAAGCTGTTGTGAATAGATTGAAATGTTCCTGAGCGAAATTTTATTTTGATTTAACCATACAATTAATATGTGATCTCGTTAAATTAATTTTTGTTTTTTGCTCTACCTCAGTTTTCGTTAGTATTTTCCTAATAATTTTTACCCTTTGCTTTCGTTTTCCCAATAATTGGAAGCAAAACTTGCCTAGTTCTTAAATTGTGTGATTTCATATTACATAGAACCACGAATATACAGTAACAATATGTCGTATTTTTTTTGTTACTATAGATGAAATAGGGTAAACGCAGGTATTAACGACCCCTCTAAGGCAATTTCAAAATCAACCATATTTTTTAAGTATACTGGTTCTTCTAAAGATTTATAATTTCATTTTATATGCTAGTGTTATGTATAAAAAATGTATTTATTGAAGCAAATACATTCTAATAAAGGATTATCTTGTAAAAAATAATTTACAATGTGACTTAGTCGATTGTTGCTATTACCGACCCATAAAAACGGCTGTGAAGCTATTAACGATTTTTATGCAGCTATTCCCGATCGTATGTGAGAGGAAGCCTTTTTCCAGCAATGGAATGTATAGAAGCTAGTGATGATGATGATTACCGATCTTAATAAAATGAAATAAAAATTCAAATATATTCGTATTTTTTTATTGTAGTTATTTTTAATAAAACAAATGAGTACTTTTTAGTAATGAACTAAATAATTACAAACTTTTAAATTAATCAACATAATACTATTAATATATGTACATATATTAAATTAAGGATTTCAAACTCTAGGATATTTCGTTATGCTATTTGATTGATTGCTTCGGCGAGTTGTGTTTTACTGAATACTTTTCGCCGCTTTCGTGGCTCCATATTTCTGGAAAAAATATACCTAATTATATGTTTTATGTTAATTGAACCTAAAAAAAATATAATTTTTAATAGGCACCTATTATGTCATAAAAGTAATAAAAATATATTTGCACGCTCAATTACGAGCGGAATGTTTAAGGATCAATATTATCTGTATATACAAACATCTTTATTCTACATTCTGCAAATAAAGCAATTTGAATTTGAATTTGTAGATGAGAAACTAAACAATCTATATTCGATCGGTAATAGCTTCCTATAGTTGCTATTGCCGACCCACATGGGTCGGTATTAAAGTATGTAAGTATAAACCTAAATTGTATTACCGACCCATAAAAAAATGGTTATTTTAATTCATTTGACCATCAGACTATAAAATAGATTATAATTGATTAATGTCATACAAAATATGAACAAATGCATATTGTTTAAACAAAAAAAAACAATGTTTTACTACTGTAACTATTCGATAGGGATCCTCGAAAATATCATAACTTTGTATAAATTGACAACGCTAAAAGACACAACACTAGACAAAAAAGTTTAGTCGCTAATAGATTTTTATGAAGACTCATAGCTTAGATTTAAACTGGTCCATAAGACCACTTGTGTTAGTGTGATATAATAACATAAAAGAAAATAAAACAAAAAGTTACGTTGCTGCCATTGCCGACTTACGGGTCGTTGATACCTGCCACGACTTAAACTGGTGAAGCTAACACCGTCCCATTTTAATTTTAAGTTTTATCGTTTCAAATTACGTTTTATTAATAAAATGTTGTAAGAAATGAAAAGTTGACACTTAAATGCATTGACATTTAGTAATATAAATTAAAGTATAGATGTCATTTGTTTGTAAATGTCTTAAAAAGATACTCACAGTACTTACCCGAAGGAACAACGGAACAGTACGACACGTCCTGCTTCCACGCTACCCCGCAGCAACTTACGCATTTTAACTCTTTTTTGCTCAGTTACTCACTCTAACGTTAAAGTATACGATGCTCAATTAATACATTCGTGTATAACTTTGCCTACCTATAGCTAGAATAGTTCTGGAAACGTTTAAATTTCGAATTACTTTTATAGGTCGGTAATACCTTCAGATTTTCGATGGGTCGTTGATAGCTGCGTTTACCTTATATTATAGTAGGCAGTATAGTAGGCACTGTTCTATGACATGAAATACCTACATCATTTTATATTTGTTTGTTTTGCAATTAATGAACCTAAATAGGATTTTAAACGATTAAAATTCTTACTTCAGTTACCAGTAGGTACAGTTATTTCAGAGTGACATAATATTGTGCTAAAGCTTTTTTCTATATCAACCTTGCTTGGTACAAGAAACTGCGATCCATACATAAGTCAAAATGTACTAAACTGGAAAATGTAGAGATGCAGAGCTCATGTTATTTTTCTGCTAATGTCGTTTTCAAATAGTTTTCATTTCATTTATCCATACTTACTTATATTATAAATGCGAAAGTAACTCTGTCTGTCTGTCTGTTACTCAATCACGCCTTAAGTGCTGAACCAATTTGCATGAAATTTGGTATAGAGATATTTTGAAAGAGAAAGGACATAGGCTACTTATTACCCCGGGACATAGGATAGGTTTTATTCCGGAAACCACACGGGAACAGGAACTATGGGGGTTTTTCTTTGACTACGCGGGCGAAGCCGCGGGTGGAAAGCTAGTTATAATGAACAAACATTGATACAAGTTTAGATGTAAATTATATCATAAAGTAACACCTTCAAACATTAATACATCATAAAGGTATATATGCGTAACTAACAGCCTACTACGTATCCCTATATGTAAATCACAGACTATATAATTAACAACATGTAGGCTCAGATTAAGACGTGTTCACAGTTTGACGTAGCGATTAGCCGGGATTACCGATGTTTGCTTGCTGTCGGCTTCGCGACAATCTTGCTGATATAATATTGACTTGGGATGTTAAATACACAAATAATTATATCAATATATCAATGTAATATTGGTCAAGTCTTGAGTGTAATGAGATGTGTGTTTAGTAGAGTTTAAGTATAGTAAAGTTTACTGACACGGGTTTTTAACCGACTTCAAAAAAAAGGAGGAGGTTATCAATTCGGCCGGTATATATTTTTTGACCTTTTTTAATACGGATTGAAAGATAGAATTTTAGAAATTGCATCATGTTATGATTGGAGAACTACATCACAATAGAAAACCTAGTTAGTTTAAGTATTTTTTGCGTGAAAAACCAAAGAAATCGACTCATAACATTATATAATTTTTTATACATTGTGTTAAAGCATTTGACCACTTATTTTAGTCATTTCTAGGACGATAAAAGTAGAGTTAATATCATTTATAATGTCTGTTAATATCATTTTATTTATAAACTTGCATCCTTATAAATGAAAGGGTTACTTCGAAATAGAATGACCGATTATGTTGAGATTTTCACTGATTTATGTAAGTTTATTTTAAAATTTTAATGATGCACATTTTATTTATTTAAACTTGAAACTTTTGATATTTCCTAAATTTTTTATCAACTGTCGTGAATCAGGAGCATAGATATTATAATATTATATTATATCATCTATCATCACATATTAAGCAAATTAAACATTATAAATAATTGAAAGTGAAGTATTTTATTATTTATACCTGAAACTAAACCACTTATTACGAATTAATATGCGAATAAAAGTCGGTGGTCAGAACTACCAATAAAATATATAGGTAAGTACTTATTTACTCAAAGTAAATATCAATTGTGTAATATATATCGGCTTATAAAGCTCAACAGAATAAGAACAAGGACGACCAATTTGTTTCCCTTTAAGTCCCTTAATCCAAGATGTTTGAGCTATTTGTGTAATGGATTCAGCGGCTTAAGAACTCAATCTTTCTTTACTCGTTTTACTGTTGTTTCCTTGTTAATGGTGTGGCGGATTCTAACCATAATTTGCAATTTACTTATAAACTGATTGTCATTTTATATATAGGTAATAATAACTGCGTTAAAAACAACCGACTTCAAAAACGGAAAAGTAAGAAATAAAAAAGATTTGATATTATTAATTACTACATATTATTTTTATGTGCTATTTACTAAAAAGGTTTGATGTCGGTGCATGGGCTTAATACTAAGTGCTTAGTGTTTGGCACCGACTTCAAACCTATTTAATAAATAGCACATAAAAATAATATGTAGTAATTAATAATATCAAATCTTTTTTATTTCTTACTTTTCCGTTTTTGAAGTCGGTTGTTTTTAACGCAGTTATTTTTATTTAATACTTTTTAGTGTATTTTTCAACACGAATCAAACGAGCCCAAACTCGATAAAGTTGAGTCAATATATTACTGAGTTCCTATGGCCACCTTCCGATTCCATCATCAGATCAGCTCCATGTCATGATAATGTTTCATCGCTATCCAATTTACATTCGTATACAAAATTTCAGCTCAATCGGTTACCGGGAAGTGAATCAAAGTTACTTGCTACATTGAAATTAAGTCATCGAGTACAGACAAAAATGCTCATAAAATAAAAACTACTAGGCCTAGCCGAATAAAATTTTTATGGGACCAATTCGACACCATCCCGCATCGAACAAAAAAAGAATCACGTAAATCGGTTCAGAAACCTCGGAGTAATCGGTGTACATACATAAAAAAAAAAAAAAAAAATCCTCCTCCTTTTTTTTGAAGTCGGTTAAAAAAACCTTTCGTTGTTTGTTCTTTGGATACTTTTTAAAGATGAAATTCAGTCTTAACGAAGTTACCGCCTATAGTAGGTATATGAGCGTTTAAAAGATAATATAGTTGTTAATGTTTTTAATATTTCACGTCGATAAAATGTTCGTTTTCTAAACCTTATTTTCATTATGTGATATTATGGTATGTAACACCTTCTAGGTATAGCATATAGTGAGGGATAGTAGAGTTATATGTAGTAGAGTACATAAATTAGATAGTAGAGCGTAAATATAGTATCAGGAAGGCTTGAGATTCGAATAACGATGAAGCTCATAAATAAATCTTGACCTGGCAAGGCGAACAGCTGCAGTAGTTGCTACGTCACAGTTAATACATCTAGTACTTTATTACCAATATTGGTTTTGATTTTTCAACCGCAATATCCGAACAAAAAAATCGTAATAGATGATTCATAGGTTCAATTTTTACAATCACCACTTATGTCATTACATATTATTCATAAACTCACATAAAATATCCACAAAATACATAAATAAGGGCACAGAAAAAGTGTCGCGAATTTGCGTTTATCGATCGACGTTCGTCTCGCTCGCCCGGCCAATGTATGTCGGTGTTAATTCATATATGCCTCGTTAATTCTCCTTAACGCCCGCGTCGATGCCGCGGTACTAATGAATTTCAATTTGTTTCCCGCCAACGTTTTAAAAAAATATCAAAAAACGCGCCCCGCGTATTGCTAAGCAAGTTAGCGCGGTTCGTTCAAATTTTATTTCGCCGGGAATTGAATTCGCGTTATGAAATACGGCTTTCAGTTTTGTTTAAGCTTTGTTTATGGATTATGATGGGAAATGAAATTGTTACTATGATATGATACTTTATTTAGAGTATTGTTGTGTTATTGCTATTTTTTCTATAGCAGACATTAATATCTTTAAACCACACAGACGATCGAGAACATGCGATATATCATGGTCTACGATTCCCTTTTAAAATTTAACATGCATAGCAGAATGCAACATGTACGACGTACGTGCTAATAAATAAATAATAATAAATGAAGCCTTTGTTAACAATCTTGTACGATATAAGGTAGAGTTTAAAAGTGACTCTACCAAGTAACTATGTCGAATTATCTCTAGTACCAAGCGATATTCACCAAATACCCCTATACCAGCTAATTTAAGCCCATAATAATGATACGAAAATAAGAAAAACACCGCGGAAACCACTTCAGAACACACCACGATGAGCACGTGCTCAGCTTAGTTGATATTCCCATCTCACCTGAAGCAAATTGAATAATGGTGGAGGCGAGGAAAGTTATCATAACGCGAATAGCGTAGGCAAGTTTATAGTCGTGAATGTATGGATCGAAATTGTGTACGAAAACGTTGTAGGGCTTTGATTAACTGGCGTTAAAACAATATTAGCTGGTTGTTTCGGGATTATGAAAGTTTATAGGTTGATGAAATATTAAAATACATTATAGAGGTGATGTGACCTTATTGAATGCCTTCCACAGATTCGCATGATTATATTTGTACTACGTTTCTGCCCGCGGCTTCGCTAGCGCAGTCAAAGAAAAACCCGCATAATTCCCGTTCCCGTGGGATTTTCGGGATCGCGTCATTTTCCCGGGATAAAAAGTAGCCTATGTCCTTTCTCGAGTATCAAAATATCTCTATACCAAATTTCATGAAAATTGGTTCAGTAGTTTAGGCGTGATTGAGTAACAGACAGACAGACAGAGTTACTTTCGCATTTATAATATTAGTATGGACTAGCTTTCGCCCGCGACTCCGTCCGCGCGGATGTCGGTCTTCGCGTGGATGGTTTATTTCTCCATTTTGAGTAACTCTGACATCTTATAAATATCTATTGGACCCAAATACGGCTAGGCCTATAATAATACGCAACGTGTGTTCGCGGTTCTACAGAACAACGTCTATGGATAAAACTAATTTTTTTCTACGTATTTTTCCAGGATAAAAAGTATCCTATTTTACGCCCAGGATAATAAGGTATAATTATACCAAGTTTCATCGAAATCCAACCGTTAGTTTTCACGTGATGCCTTCACATACAGACAGACAGACAGACAGACAGACAGACAGACAAAAATTTTTTTAATCACATATTTGGGTTTGGTATCGATCCAGTAACACCCCCTGCTATTTATTTTTTCAATATTTTCAATGTACAGAATTGACCCTTCTACAGATTTATTATATGTATAGATAAACGAAGGGTATTTGTTAATTAAGGGTATTTTTTTGAAATCTTTACTATATTAAAAACATATCATATTCTGTATATATCTTTAACAGGTGAGATTAAAAGAACTAACAAGCATTGCTTCTGATTTTTTTCTGTAAACAAGTAATTTAATTTTTTACTTCATTTAGTTTATATGTGGCCATTGCAACCTCGTCGACTATTCTTGATAATAAACGTACATAATAATTAATTTCTAATTTACAGAAGCTAAACACAAAATACTATTACGTGTGTATACTAGAAAGTTTTCAGTGTGTCAACGAAGCAGAGAGCTGTCAACGCAAGAGGGTGTGCCAAACCGCGGATGTACTAGAGTGCGTAGTGTTTTAACTGATATTGTTCACTAAAAATTACTATACACAGTTTCTGTATTCATTAAAAATTACTACACAATAATACGGTTATAGAGTAGAATAAATAAATTAATTGAGATTTATATAAATATGAGTAATGTCATATTAATCTCCACTTATGTTAGAAAGGGGTAGAGTGTCTGAGCTTGTTTGATATAATTAATCTTCAGAATGATTGTTAGTAAGTAATATTAACATTGTGATATATATATTTTTTTTTATAATAATAATAATAAGTGAAAACTAACAGAAACCTATTCAGGAATCGTATAATATGTTTTTTTAACCAGGTGAAGATCATTTTATATTTAAGCTGCCTAAATGTAAAAGTTAAAAAATGATGAATGAAAGGCATGTAATTTAACCGAATTACTTGATTAATATTAATATTTATTTCTTATTTAAACACATGTATTTCAAATAGTTTGGTAAGCTTTTACAACCGAATGGATTATTGTATACTATAAACTAAAATCGATAATGCATTTTGTATTTACATAACATTTCGGTTAATTGCAACGCTACCTTTGATCTTCAATTCTTCAATATTCAGACTGTACAGTCGTTTTTTACAACGTTTTGTGTAAACCTATTTACATATAACGGTCCGAACGAAAGCTATTGTTTAAAAATTGTAAAAACTCTATTACAATTTGGGCTCTACTTTTTACCGATTTGGAGCACCGTTACACTTTTACCAAAGGAAAATAAAGACATTTTTATTTGCTCCAAAAAATTCGCAATAAAAGTTACAGTTACGTTAATGTGAAATGGTGTAATTTTAACTGCAGTATTGTAAAATAACTTAGGTTTATTGCCAGCTTCGCGCGGCTTACCGCTTTTAGCAGCGGTCAACATTATTTAATCTAATTGAATTACGAGTATGTTTACTTGGTAGCTGTGTTTATGTTCTGTGTTTCATTCGCTATTATTTTACATCGGTGTAGCTTTTATTTTGAGGAGATTCTGTGGTTCCTTCCCAAGCGTTATCAAAAAATATAGGATTATCTTCTGAAAAAAGTAGGAGAAAACTATTTTCGTAATTATTTTATTTAAAACATGACACATTTTTAGAATTAAAATTCAAGCAATTGTTTGTTATAAGCCCTTTTTCATGATTAATAATTATTATCATTTCTTCATATACTTTTTAAATGAAATCCGCCGAAGTATGCTAACAACTGCTGCAACAGACTTGATTAAAATTGTGTAATACCCAATACTGGTAAATATAAATAATGATAAAGTCACAACACGTCACACACCAACCCAAACGCAACCATACGGCGCCCAAGAAAGGGTCAAAGGAGCCGCTATAAATCATAACAAACATCTTAACCCTTTGGTTCCTACTGGCCATGTGCTGTTAATTGGCGACCGGTTGAGGAAATTGGTCGCCTGTACCAGCTTCCGCGAGTTAATGACTAGACGCCCAGTGGATGGACCTGTAACCAATTTAGGCGCGCTATTTCTATGTAGGGGTTAGCCGAGTCAATTTGGTTTTAAGGTGATTGCGTAATGTTGGTAGTGTTAAATGTATTAACGAGATTGGTGAGAATGAGTTTTCTATGTAACTACGTAGTAGGTACTTACCCTTATTTGGCAAATGAATCTGCTTTATCTTTAAAATATTATTAATGAATAATCATTAATTATAAATGAACTTACTTAAAATTGAATACCAATGTCATATTGCGGTATCTTAAATAAATAATCAAATCAAATCAAATCAAAGTTCTATAAGATCTTTAATTTTGATGGAATCATCCAATCAAACACATCTACCATTGCAAATATTGTGTTGAATGAGGCTTATTTTAAAGTTAAACCAGTTACAAGATAATGTAAATAATGCCATACTTTACTGCGATGAAATATAAAAAGTAATAGTTTAAATAATTAATATAAAATTAATAACTAAGTTAAGAGCTCTATTTCGATGAAGAAGGTATTACCATAGCAGGTGATCATGCTCAATAATAATTTCATATTATGTAATCTTTTAGACAGTTCTTTAAAATTAATAGTTTGTAAGAGAAATGTTTTACACGAAATACGCGTTACCTACCATTAAAGAATAATGAAGAAAGTAGGGCAAATGAATTTCTAGAAACAGAAAAAAGGCATACCTGTATGTGTCGATTCCTTTGAGCAAACACACAGTAGCTTGCCTGAAATATTTTTATAACCTACGGATAGTTAAAACAATAATTTTGGGTCGGTTTATTGTTTTTTATTGCCTACTCTTTTATGTCGCCGCCTTGACTCTACAAACTTTCTTCTCATATTTTTTGGCTTAATTAGTTTGTCTTACTGCTTTCGGTAAACCATAAAGGTTAATATTGTGATAATAAACAAAATTTTTGAACGTAAAAACTATTGTTATATTGACTTCAGACTTTATATTATGACTTCGGTGCTATAATTGTAAGTTAGGTAATTTCCTTTAAATAATATTGACTGTCATATTATAATATATTATGTTTATTTTCGTAATAATTATTTTAATTGAGTTTTTTTAAGGAATCATAAATTACTTCTGTTAATAAAATATCTAACAGAATAATAATATACTATGTGAAGGTATATATTAATAATTTCAAACACAAAAATATACTGATAAATATAAGCATATGAAACTGATTAATTTTTATCTAAATATCATTGTAATACCTTATGAAAAAAAATTCGGAAACATCAATCAGCCACGGCATTCGTTATTTATTCGGTTCATTAAGATTTTGAAGTGTTTCGTCTTGATTTTTTTCCTGATTTGATTCGGACGGAACGAATGGAATAAATATTAATAATAAAGGAGGGTTTGCCTTCCAAATTACGCAGAGAAGGCGCACCGTGTTGACGACTCCTAATTTGAAGTAATTTGCATAGATTATGCCAGTTCGTTGAGTGCCAATCTTTTTAAGTGGCTTCTTCCACTTATTTTGCGTTCTTACCGCGGGCCTACAAGGAATTTATTACAAGTGCGGGATATACTTCCTTGCATTTTCTATTCTTGAACAAGTATCGCGTAATTCATCTGTTCGATATTTGCTGCGGATGCTTTGGTAGGTATAAACTTTACCATGTTTTCAATTTGTCAGATAAAAATGTTTGTCTTGACGTCGCGTTGTTCCAAATTCAGGGAAATATATTATTTACGTATTTCACTAAGTAGCTACACATGCATTTAATAAATAGAAGGTATATAATGTTAATAATAATAGTTTTGTATGTTTATTGTAAAAGTATTGAGCGCTGATACGATATAAAAGCAGGTTCGAATTCCCGTCCAAAATAATATACCTAATGTAAGTTGTTAACATGATTGCAAGTTTATTGACTACGACGATATCACGCTTTAAATCTTATCAGCTATGTTCAATTAACGTAAAACATTTATAAACAAGATATAACGAATTGCACAGATAATAAATGTTTGGCACATATTCGTTTTAGCGTGTCGGTCGAGCGGTCATAGGAGTTTCCCCGAGTACAGTCTAATCCTGCCCACCCCATTCTCTAAGCCAACATTATCTCATGTTATTTTTCGATATTACCCCGTTTTACCGGGGTCAGGGGCGCGTAAATCAAATTTATAGCCTTTTTATACAGGCATTAAAATTTTATCGGTGTGATTTCTTCTATGCCATTGTCCAATCGAGTCCTTGTCTCCCTCGGTAGAGTCGTGCGTCATTTGCGAATTTTACTCATTTTTTGTCGCATGTTTATCCTAAATTTTGTTATGCATGTTGTTTTATGTTTGCTTCCGCGATTCTCATTCATTTTCGCACCTTGATGACTATTTCCACGGTTTATGAATGATTATAAAATAAGAAATTTTATTACGAAACATTCCAACTTTTATAACGAGGTATTTTTAACACGTGATGAGGATGATCGAAATAGTTGCTATGGTGCTAACCATCATGGTTTCTTGTGTCTTTTTTAATGCAAATAACAAAGTCCAAGATAAATAAAGCTGTTGACTTCTAATATAAATTGCTTAGTAGCGTTTTGTGTATTCGTGTTTAATAATTTTGTATGGTCTTGACTGAAGTGAAAAAGTACTACCGATTACCGTATTAAGTATAATCATGAATATTAAATTTATATGAATGTATTATCCTACTGATTATCTGTAGCCTCATGTGTTTAAATCCTGGACATTAACTGGACAGTGAATTTTTATTTAGCCATGTCCCATTTGGAAGTGGTGCCATTTAGATTTTTTCGATCAGTCGCCTACGGGGTATGGGACTCTTGCAATTGAAACAATAAAAGCATGCTCGGTCTTATCGATATGTGATGTAGGAACCCGCCCGCAGGCAGTACTGGCGGTGTTATAGGTACACTTTGAATACCTTTTACTGTTTGATGGATATGGGTTTATATCTAGGATTGTACCTATAGGTATGTGTAAGATCTGGTGTAGTAAGTGTTCTGCTTCCTCAGATTGGTAAGTGCGTCTTTATTTACGACGTCAATAAAGAAAAAAAAGAAAGGTATGTCAAAACAAAGAAAAATCGTTATAATATTATGTTTAAATTACGCTTTAAACTTCTAAACCTAAAGCTTCACAATTATCCAGCTAGAAAAATTTGTCAAAAATCAATTACAACACACATACAATACTAAAGTTAATTAAAAACCAATAGAACAAAAATAAAGGCGTATGCACATCAATGTTAGCGTAATCAGAAGCGCATTGAAGCGTCCGTTCCAACAAAATTTGAAATTCAAACAAACAAAATACATTCACTGACGCGCAGCGGCCGTCTGGCCACAGCTTTTTAATACATCCAAATAGGATGTAATGTATGGAGTTTTCGCCAAAAAGCGAATCATAAAGTCGACGCCTGAGAGATGTGAATCAAAGGTAACATAATGAGGAGGCTCTATTCAACGGAACGGGCGGTGGTTTGTACTGGATGTGACGTGATTAAATCCGTGTTTTGGTGTATATTTTTGATCTTTGAGTTAGAATGTTAGTTATATTAATTTTATTTTTTACTAAGTCTTTGGTATCAAAATGTGAACAATAAAAAATAATGTTTTATTTTGATCAAACCCTCGTTAGTAAAATAAAGATTTAAAAAAAATGTTTTATCTTAATAATTACTTACGTGTAAAGAAAAAGTTTCAAAGTACCTAAATGGGGAACTTTTTAAAATTCACTTTATTCTATACCTACCGATGTGCTTTATATTAGTACCTAAAGAACATCGAACAGAGCATTATGATTATAACAAAATTATGTAGAACTAGCTTTCCGCCCGTGGCTTCACCCGCGTTTTCAAAGAAAAACCCGCATAGTTCCCGTTCCCGTGGGATTTCCGGGATGAAACCTATCCTATGTGTTAATCCAAGTTACCCTCTATATGTGTGCTAAATTTCATTTAAATCCATTCAGTAGTTTTTACGTGAAAGAGTAACAAACATCCATACATCCATACAAACTTTCGCATTTATAACATTAGTAGGATAATGTTAGATAGAGTCACAGTCCATTATCAAAAGCACATCATTAATGCTTTTAAATACCTAGTTATAAAATCTCTAGTATATTTTATTTTCAAGTATATCCTTATAATTCCCCATTTATTCCATGACAGTATATCCAGGAACAGAATTCCGTGGTTTGTTTGAGAAGCGGCTCACCGCTCGCCGGCGCAGCGCAATCAGCTAACCAAATCAGTGCTATGCTATTGATACCTTTACCTGACCATTTTTACACCTAAATACGTTAATTAGCATTGTAATTTGTAATTGTATAGTTATATTTGCTTGTTATTT
Source organism: Colias croceus (assembly GCF_905220415.1). NCBI lineage: Eukaryota > Metazoa > Arthropoda > Insecta > Lepidoptera > Pieridae > Colias > Colias croceus. The sequence continues at coordinate 7,141,582 of NC_059551.1, read as the reverse complement.
TGCATGCGTCATGAATTAATGAATATAAGTGTATATCTCTATTGTAGAGTCGTGTTTTTGCATTTGTATTTTAATTTTACTTAAGTACATACATGATGTTTTTGATTGGACATTGTTTTGATAATTTTGTGACTAGGGTAATATTATATCAAAAAATCTGAACTCTATAAAACTAAAATCATTATTTTCATTGATGATGAAATATTTGATGTCTTTTAAATAAATAAGACAGTAGCTGCTACACTAAATTTTCTAGAAAGTTAATCTTCTTCCAAACATTAGTATTATTCAGATTGAAAGTAAATTAATCATAGTTTATAATAATTTGGAAAGCAATAATGTCAGTTATAAAACTAATTCTCATAGCAAATTCGTAGTTAAAGACTTGAAAAACATCTGCACTGCACGTTTTATTATATCCGCCTTTTGTAAACAAACATTCGCGTCTGTGTTGTTGATTAATAGTTAGGAATCATTGTCGGTAATTCAATAGGTTTATTTCTTTTAATATTATTGTATTTCGAAGTGTTATTTAAAGTATAGGTGATGTAAAATATAGTGTATATATAACTGCGCAAAATTAAATGTTCAGATGAACTTTTGTTAAATTAATTTAATTTTTATAGGGTAAGATAATACAGAATAAAAGAGTATATAAATTTTCAATAGATCATTTTATTTCGACCACCTACTTATATACATCATCAGTTAGATACAACTAACATATTTACCTTGTTAATAACTTTAAATGTACAGTCAATAAATAAAATTTTCATATTTACAAGTCTCTTATTAAACTTTATATAATCAGTCATTTTTATACAACATTTATCTTTACAATTTACAATATCATCTATTTCGCTATATTTACTATACATGACTCTATTAAACAGTTTCGTTTAGCAATATACATTGGCAACATTACATAACATTTCGTAGAAATAACAATAACCTCCTATTAATTGCATTATTTGGATAACTTTGAACTACACTGAGTAGTACTAAACCTAATGAACCGTAAGCTAGAAATAAATATATTTATATCTTTGTAAAAACTATAGTATGTACAAGCTCGGTTTATCACAATTTTATCCGTTAGTTACGGATTTGGCACTAACTCTAGAAGCGTCAATATGGCCGCCAAACTGATTTGTGGGTTGATAACGTTCCATTGCTAATCTTTGTGGAAGTAGGACTAGTGGAGAGGACTCGCGTGGTTCGCTGTGAAGGTGCTTTTAATTCGTTCCTTCCTCGTGGCTTGTCAGACACAGTGGAGTCTGCAGCCTGAACTTGCTTCATTTCTTGGAGCTCAACATTAGCTGGTCGCGTCGGGTGGAACGCTGATTTCACAACTTCAATGGGTTCCTCGTCAGATTCGTCAGATATCGTCGCATCGTGTGTCGAATTGACTTCTGATTTCGAATCAGCTTTAGATCTTGGGCTGGCGTTTATTATACTTCTAGGGCTACCGCTTTGTCTACTGCTTGCTGGAGACAATCTCGCACTGGAATTATCCATTGAAGATACGCTGCTTTGTAAATGTCTTAAAGCATCATACGGGCTGACGCCATTTTTAAGTGTCAATTCCGGTGGTAGGGTTTTAAGAGCTAAATCAACAGGATGTGGAGAGAAAGGTAGAAGTCCATTTGGGGGTAAAAATGCTCCGGGAGGTGGAATTAATCCCGCTGGTGGGAGGTTAGTCATCGCTGGCGGAAACGGGAACAGATCTGATGGCGGTATCGGCACTGTAGGTGTAGTTAATGGTGCTGCTCCTGTGGACAAAGAAAATTAAAATTTAGTATTGGTTTTGAGATATTACGTATTTTGTACAACTATTGATGCTTCTTAATGTTACTTCTGTTTTTTGATTCGAAAACATGACGTAATATGAGAAACGAGTCTCCGGGGACAGCCTGAGGCACGCGGGCACTCCACCGATTCCCTGAACAACGAGGGTGCATAATCGTACTAAGGATAATGTACAATCTGTAGGCGTTTAAAGGCGGCTTCACTGAAAGGGATGTTTTTTTAGCGCGATATTGGTAGGGTGAGGGTGCAATATTTATTTATCCCAATGCAATGTACGTACTTGTAACGTACTTTACGATCCAGACACGACATTCAGCTGTAATTCAGTCTGATATGTCTCTTTCAGTTGTATCCGGAGATCGCATTAGCGATGCGATGCACGCGTGAGGCAACGCCACGGACATGTGCGGTACAAAGCCGGCTCTATCGCGATAAGGAGCCTATCTCCGCACAGAACGAACAAAGCGAGCTCGGAACGTAAAATTTTCATTAGTAACAGTGTTCGAAATGTTCTTGTCGCTACGCCGGAGCTTTGATTCTCGATAAGTGTAAGAGAAACTGATAAAAAGCACACGACAGAGGCGCAGATTGGGCCACAAAGAGCTCAGAGGTGGCGCTGCCGTGCTTTCTTTTTCGTTTTTTGTATTTGCAGCAGTGCTACTGCTGCACAGACCACTTTAAAAGGCGCTGGGGGTGGGTGGAGTCGTAACTAGGGGGTAATTTGGCGAGGTGGGGGCCAATATCGGCATCGCGCCTGATTGAGGTGATTTCTGACCGTTGAATTTAATATAGCTTTAGTTCAATTACATTTTGTTCTTTCACCTCTTTTTCTTTACGTAAACTATAAAGTTATAGTACTTATATCGATTTTTATGTTCAGTACGTATTACAACATATTATTGAATTGAATAATTAATCGTATTTGAACTTTAAACAATGCACAATTTCCTAGATTATGTTTTATGATCACGATACAAATACTCAAAGTAACACAAATCTCTGTGAAAGCGTACCTAGGTAGGGTTTAATAAAAGTCGGTAGGTGTTTGAGTACAACGCTCCTCGCGTTTCAGCGTCGGAAACAAAAAGTGGCTGGTGGCGCGGTCGCCTACATTGGAATAAAATTGACTCCACACTCTCTCGAACGTGAAGGCGTTGCTTTTTTGTACGTTTTCTATTCAGCGCCCCCACTTCCCCCGACAACGGACTTCAGCGGGTGGTTTTGCTTCGGTCGGAGCCGTGTTGTTTTGCAGCGCTCAAGAGCTGCTTCTTTTATTTGAACCTTTGCGTTGTACGGCCTTGAGGGGTGGTTCAGTTTGGAGCAACATGTTTTCGAGTGTTGTTTGAAAAATCGGGAATTTTCAAATTAACGAATGCCAAATAATCCGTCCATTGGAAGTTTAAGAGGAACCGGACGAGTTCAGCAAATATTTGCTATTACGTTTTACCAGTTATAACAATGAGAATTGTATCGTTATAGTGAAACTTAATTAAAATACTTTTAAACATGCTTTTATAAATTTAATAAATATTAATTACCTTTTACTAAAGAAGCTGGATCTCTTAATTGTGGTGGTCTAAAGTAGTCAGCCCAAGCGTAATTCAGATAAGCTGCGTCCAACCAACCAGGGTTTAATAGGAACGGACTGAAAGCTCCGGGATGTCCATAGCCGTAATCTTATAACAAAAGAGATACATAGGTATTAGCTTAAATATATAAACACAAGATTTGAATATTATTTTATTTGAAAATAAAACTAAGACACATGTGGATAAGACGGTAGAATGTGGGGTTCAGGGCATGTCCATGAACTAAGCAATCAGATTCACAAAGGCTAGCCGTAAAGGCGGCGACACACAGCCAGCGCAATGTTTACCGCGCCCGACTGTAACAAGAAGTCTGTATATAAAACGATCCGGTTTACTACAGCTAGCCGGCATCTCTGCGCCATACGATTTTACGATCCTCCACCGTCACGTTGCCTTCGCCTTTCAGCAAGCGAAACGCTTTTTTATTTGTTTAATCGATAGACTACTGAAGACGCCACTGCCGACGTCTATTTTCAGTTTATGACCGTTTTTAATCTAGTCACGAGTCATCTCAATCGATGAGATCAGGTATCGACGTTTTTATTACGGGATTAACTGTTTACGAGCACTTTGCCTACTTTGTTTTGAATTACGGAACGGACTTTAGTGACTCTTCAAAGTTTATTGTTACGTAAGTTTTCCTTAGAAGTGAGCATGTTTTTTAGCTAAATTAATCGTTTGTTAGCGTGTTGAGATTTTATCGAAGCAGTTTAAACTAGAATGCGTAAGAATAGCTCCCGATTTAGTTCTCCTCTGATAATCCATTATAATCTGACACAAATGAGTGTTTCGGATTCTGCCTGGCGCGGGCGTTTCCCAAATCGCGGGTATTTTATATTAAGAACTTGATGGATGGCCCGTCGCGCTGTCACGCGGCAATCCAACTGAAGAGATCCCAACACCACGCTACGTAATGAGTTAAATGTGGAACTCGGAAATGGCTCGCTCCATTTGTTAATGCCAGCATTCAATTAAATACACTTCCCCGACCCTTTCATACGCAGAGCTTTGAATATTAACGTGGCAAAGAGTTCTAAGTATTCAGTTTTATGCCTGATATATTTAAATTATGACATATGTGGGCGCATCGGGCTATTTGGGTCATTAATGTACGATCGTAAAAATGTTTGATAGCTGGTACCAATTTGGTACCAGGAGACAACGAACGTATGGTTGGAGACATAAGTGTCAAAACAGGCATTAAATAACTGGAATGGGTTGACATTTGCCTCGTAAATTAATGTTGAAGACGCATTGGGCGCGTGTTAAATAAATGGAATCAGAGTTATTGCTCATAATTCTGTGCGGGGTGGCGACGTCTTACGACGATTACCACATTTCATTATTGTCTGAGTTTTGATTATCATATTGTGTCATATATTGCTCGCTCATTTCAGACATAGTCTGTAAAAATATATTGTAAATTATTAAATGATACCGCATGATATAATATTATGTAATGAGTAGGTAACGTATCGAATCGTCACATAATTCTAAAATAGTTTAGAAAAATATTGTAATCGAGTTTACCAAAAAAAGCATTAACTTCGCGCTTTATAAGGCTGCAAAAATTCTAGTACCTAAATACCTAAGTATTCAATTCATAGAAATTTCAGAGCACACTTATCCGAATTCTAGTATTAATCATAACTTCGGTTCACATGGCGGAGGGTTGGTAGATGTGGTGTTGGGGCATTGAGAAGGGACATAAAATCCATATTTTAGAGGCAGGCGAGATCAAACGGACTTTACGACGGTGCAGAGATTGTTTACATCTGTTACACGCCCGTGGCCGCACCGTGGAACTTGCTAACCGCTGTTTTGAACGCAGCGTACATATTAACATTTTGGAAACTTCTGGACTCCTGGTGTTTGGAAAATTTCGTTGACGAAAATTAATGAATGCAAAACTGTTAAGGGTTCATATTAAGATTGTGTGAGGATGAAAACAACTCATAATATTATAAGAGCTGTTAATTAAATTATTATAAATCTGATACCATAAGAAATTAGAGCTTTACTCGTATTAAAGAGACGAAGAACATTGAATGAACATATTTCTACAACTTTGTTGACAATGAAATGTTCGATTTTAATTGAATCGTTTAAAAATCTTTCACGGAGCAAATTGGACCTCGCATACCAACTAATCAAATGACGCCAGTTAGTCATTTCATTTCACATTAATTACCGACACCGATGATCGTTATACGGAGCCTTTGATGTATCTCGGAGGATGTTAGTTTTTCCGCATAGTATCTTTTTATTATTGGCCGAAGTTTGGGCGCAGCATTTGTTTATACAGACAGTCTCTGAGGTTGTTACAACGAAAATAGATCTGTGGTGTCAAAACATTATGATTCCGGCGTGATTTGTTGATGTGTTCATTACTTTTTTTTATTCGATTCAGTTTTAGTTTATGCGAAAGTGAATAATTATAAACGGTGAACCGTAAAGATGATCTTCATAAATTATATACATATTATAATATCTAATGAGTTTTTATTTCTATATAAATAAGTTAGTTTAAACTTTTAATTTTAGATTTAAGAACATGTCAATACCTACATATTATTCTTAAAATTAATTTGCCTTCATTTGCATTAGATTATTGGGGCACTGCTAAATTGTAAAGTTGTACCAGTTGTCTTTACAATTTACATCTATTTCTCACATTATCACCAATAAATAATTCCTCCACGACTTCATAACGTACAAGAATAACAAACACTGCATTTAAAAGCTCTCCTGAACCAATAACCATTTATTACTACGTCAAAACACATTACATGGAGCATCGTAAAACAATCGGTGTTATTCTTAGCTTAGTATTTCGGCTACGATTATACTGTGAACCTAATTAATGTCTATTTGATTGAATGATTCTTATCTTTACAATGAACAGATGGTAGACAATGGCTTGCTTTATTGACGATATTGTAAAACTCATATGTTTGTAAGACGATTCACGAATTTTAGGCTTACAATGAAAAAGTTTGAAGTATATTTCATATTCTGTAGACTTTGACAATAATCGATTATGCAGTGTATTATTGACAAAAAAAAAAGATTGCGATATTTTTTGCAATTATTTTTTGTAATTATTATATTCCTACCTACTTATTATAGATTCAAGATAAACCATTAGAGCTATAAAAACTACACAGTGTGATTGATTAAATACAAATCGCGTTTTTTGATTGAAGAAAACTTTACTAATATTTTAAATTCTATATTCGACTTCAAGCGCAAAAGCTTCCAAACAATGAACGCGCGTATAAAAATATCTCAGGATCACCGCGAAGACCAGACATATAAAATTATTGTTTTATCGTATCAAGAGTTTATGTCAAGTCGTTTTGATTTTAGTACGAGCGGATGAAAACTATTTTGAATGTGGTCAAATGCCGCGGCGCCGCAAAACCGACTTCGGTACTTACTGGCGGGTGGCCAAGCGCACACGCATTTTGAATTAATATTTGTGGGCTTTTATTTTAAAAAAGAGCGAAGTTCGCCTTTGTTAGGTATCTACTGATTTAGAATTTAATGGACATGTCGGAGTTTGCTAAAGTGATCGATGTATTTATGTGTGAATTATAACGAAAAAAAAATCTTATTAAATGTGAAAAATTATAGGAAAAAATTACTCCTAAGCTAAGCTCTTATGAAAACTTATTTAATTTATAAAATAATTAAATATTATATGATAAATACTTACTTTGTTTAGTTCTTGGTTCTCTAGGTCCATCAACGGTTACTTTGATAGCTTTGGTATAAGTTGCGACTTGTGAAGGAAATGTGCTGATAGTGATGGTCAAGGTAAAAGACTTTCCACGACCGCTTCTTCCAACAAATCTGAGGTCATTGAACTTTGCCACTTGATTTTTCATCACTGCCGTACAGTTTCTCATTTCAGCCATCACGTTTTCGTCGTTCCCAGCTTTAATAGTCACTATTGTTCCATCCTGAACGTCATCCAAGGCGACCACTTTGAATGCCACCGGCAGCGACTTGTTGGACCGCCAGTGGCCCGGCAGCGCCGAGCACAGCACCGCTGGGGATCCCGTCTGCACCAGGTCGCCGTGGCTCTGTCTGTAGTACTCGTGAATGTGTGAGTAAACATCCGCCATCGTTGGGGTCGGGGGGCTCGCGTGCGGAAGGTGCATCGACTTCAGCTCACTCGCGAACACTTTGTCTACACGCCACAACGGTCCTCCGTCACGTCACAACTCTTAAAGATACTTTTGAAAAGTTTACAACACGCGAACGAATTTCGAACTCCGATGCGGAGCGCTCCCGAAAGTTGTTTAAACTGAGGGCGCGAGACGCCGTATGAGCCGCAAGCGGCCGCGTACACCACTTGTTGGGCACGGGCAAGACGCAAGGAGGGGACACGGAAAAATAAATGGGCGACCCGCTTAGACCGCAAGCCGAAGACGCACGATACGCACCGAAGTTGCGGCGAAGGACGCGTACACGCGGGGCCTCAGTTTCGACTGATGACTGTGATACGACACGACTTTTTCCGATGGTCAATATTTTGCGTTCGCGCGGTCGCCGCCCCCACCGGGTGGCGGCCCCTTCGTCTCGTAAAAAGTGGGAAGGAGACGAAGGGTGCGGGCAGCGCGGAGCCGCAGCGGGAACGAACGGGACGGCCGCGGTTGATCTCTGCGTTTTTATAAAAATGCTCGCGTGAATGGGACGTCGGCACTATCCATCCGCGAGTGGGAGAGGGACGGGTGGATTTTTTTGAATTACCGATGTGACGTATCGCGAGGCGGCGGTAATTAGGCCACGGGGCGGCGGGAAACCGCGGTCGGTGCGAAAACCTATCAACGAGCTCATGAAAAATTATGATTTTCATGTTTGAGCTGGGAGCTTTGACGCGGGGTGGCACTTTATTCAGTCGAAGCACGCGAGGAATGCAGCACCTGGGAACAGCGATCAGCACGTAATTGACACGCTTCGGAGTGTCCTTATTACCGACTTCCGATATTGGAGTGAAAAATGTGGCCCAATTTTTTTTATTAATTTCCCATTAACACAAAAAACTCTACATTTCTACAAAAAAATATATAAATACAAATCGAACTTCGTGCAAATGTGACAATTCGTACAAAGTTTATGTCTTTGCTAAGAGTTTGAAACAATTAGTAAAAAGTTAGCACAGTTCACTTCTCTAGGAGTGAGCGAGAGAGCGCTGGGGGCGGGGCGCGGGCGGGGCGTCAAACTTAGACAAGTTCGCGAGTTTCCCGCGCCACTAACAAACTTGGTTTTTCACAACTATGCAAATGAAAATAATAGCTGCATTTACACTTTATGACATAAGTATCTATTATATTGCATGTTTCGATATTTAAAATGAGTAGAAATGTATTAGGCATGTATGCAAATTTTAAGTTGCAACAACAAACAAACTTTTTTAACAATATATGAATTTTGTAAGTTTTAGGTAAACTGCCAATGTAAGAAACGGCCAAAATAAAGCGTTTAAAATATTGTGTCGTGTTTAATTGATTAAATACCTTTTAAACCCTTTAAAATAATAAGTATCTCTTCTCGATGCTCTACATAATATACTGTATGAACTCTACATTAGTGCTTAAGTTAATTATAATAATTATGATTATTAAATGAAATACCTATATAAGAAAGATCTATGCATATTAACCATACATACCTAAATACCTACTTACATTATTAATTATAAATATAAACTTATAAATATATAAATATAATTTATAACCTAGAGATTTATTCGCCGATTTTTTGGCTTGCATAACCTTTTGCTCAACGAAAGTTTAAACATAACATTAGGTACTTTAGCAAGTATCTGAATTAATATTATTATGAGAAGAGATGTTGAAAAATTTCACAAGATATTCTGATATTAGAATCTGCATCGAACCTCACATTTCAAATTTAATTGTGACTCGAATAATGTGGGTCTGTAGAGACTATCTGTACCTACCTAGAGGCAAATTGTCTCTACAATGATAGTAGATGAAGAAAGAGCAATACGATTAGATTTCGTAGCAGTGATAGAAAATATTCATTTATTTACTAGGTACCTACCTACAAATAGGTAGCGTTTATATACTATCTGCCAGTAAATAATATCCACAAAAGTTGTAGAGCATACAATGTTATAAATAATTAAATTCGATTTTACGTTCATTTAGTTTGTTGTATGTATAATGTACTAGTGTGTTCAAAAAAATACCGGCCGAATTGATAACCTCCTCCTTTTTTGAAGTCGGTTAAAAAATTGTATTTCAATTCATACATCAAATAAAAAAGGGGCATGCCTTAGTTACAACATGATTACAACCTAGATATTACAAAATTTTATCTTTCATTGGCTACGAAATTCGCTCGATCATCATATCATACAGTTGTCATATTTTGAAAAATTCAGCCTTAGTACTTTTATCGTGAAATTGAATTGTTGAATTTCCTCACGTTAAAAAAAAAGCCTTAGTATATCGTATTGTAATCATAGATATTATATCGGTACGTAGCTACCTACGTACCGACATAATATCTACGTACCACTACCTACGTACCGACATAATATCTACGTACCACTACCTACGTACCGACATAATATCTACGTACCACTACCTACGTACTACGTACTAGTACCTACGTACTACGTACTAGTACCTACGTACTACGTACTAGTACCTACGTACTCAAACTATCTTTATACCAGATGTTACCTCAAGGTGATTCTCAGAAATTTTATAAGAACAATATTTACCAGCTCAAAATAGGTCAAACTATCAAATACAGACACTATTAAGGTAGCTACTTCACAACAGTGTTTATGGTCCATTGTCTCAAACAACCTTTGAAGTCTTTTGTGCCGAAGTTTTATTATAAACAATTACTTCGAACATAGTTTATGGTGGAAGATAAGAATATAGTTTTGTTGAATTCGCAAATGTTCGGTTTTGCAATATTGTAAAATTTTATTTTTATGGCGGTATGGTGAAAAGGATAATAAACTTAATGGCAAGGGTTGATTTTTGGTTTTATTGTTTTTTATCTGACTAACGGATACCGCTGTGATTATTGTAGGTAGGTACCTAGGTTTGAAAGATAAAAAGAAGTATAGATAACCATGTGTTAGAATAGTCTGATTTTAAAGATAGGTTACGTTCGGTTGGCTAGATAAATTAAAATTAGAATAATTTATTGCTTGCCAATACGTTTTTATATAATATGTAAATTAATATTATTAGCAATCTTATGCAGGTATTGCAATACAATAATATTATATTTAATGGTAGGTACCTACGTTATGATATTTGTTACAACTATCTACATGGTTTCGCGAATAGTGATTGAGTACCTACTCGGCTCCTCTATGATCGTTTGATTACTAAAATGTTCCATTAAATGGTTAGAACAGGTGATAAGATATAGCTACAGAATAAAGGAAGGAACCTACTTTAATTTAGGAAAAATAGTATTACGTTATGCTCATGAAATCATTGGACGTGGACGGACACAGCTTTGGCGTTTGGCTAGTAGATATTAAATATCACTATCGAAATATCATATCACTATTAATAGCACTAGACCTAAATGCAGAGATAATCTTTAACTTTGATGTGTAAAATTTGGTACAAAATATATTATATAATTATTTTTTTTTAAATCTATTGTACTTAGAGATTTTTTTACTATTCATAAAACATTTGTATCATGCCTTTCCTTAAGTTACTAATAACCAGGAGGACGTTTATTTTAATAACAAATATACAACAATATCGTCATGAAAAATAACAATTTCACGTAGATAAAGAAATGATATAGAATCAAAATATATATTTCAAATATGATTATAGATTTTAATATGAATTTTAAAATATCAAAGAGATTCAAATAAAAGTGGTAAATTAAAAACCTACTTCACATAGGTATTTAGCTTTATTTTTTCTGGGTAGTAGGCGAGTGAAGAAGCTGGCAAAAACAAGTCTTAAGCTGTAATTTCATTAAGTTTCCATATTCACAAGTTGTTGTACAAATATTGTAATAAAAGTTCGAATGATTAATGTATTTAATGTAGAGAATGCTGTATGTTTGTCACTCTTTCACGCTAAAGCAAGCTGATCGCTCTTAGCTCTATGAAATCTGATACCTACAGAGTTAGATTATAGATAGTCTGTAGTCTGGATTTGGATTCGCAAGTACCTACTCATGTAGACTGCTTTTTACCCGGCTACTACGCAAGTGACGCTGCGGGTTTCAGTTAGTACCTAGTATAAACGCTATTGAGCAAGATATCTAGATATACATAGGTAGGTAACACAGATCACAGAAACTAAAGATCACAGAAACTAGATCTCTATGGTAGGTAACGAATTTTGATGATCTTTAGAAATATTTGCACAGCACAGATTGTAATACACTATGATGAATAAAAAAGGACATCAGTATTTCTACAAAAAACCTAATACTAGGTATATTATTCGTACTCTATATTTTTAAATTCAATTAAAATTTAAATGTAATTAATAACCGCGAATGAGCTAAATATTTTCATAATAGTATTTATATTAAAGACTTACAAAAGAATAAAGATCCATTTGCTCTAAGACCGAAATTATAATTCTATTTAAATAACGTACAAATTAAGTCGTCAACTGATCCGTCTTTTCATAGAAACAGATCGAAAGCCACATTTTTTTCATACGCGGCATTCTCTATTCCCTTCAATGTAACAACCGAAAAGTCGGTAAATAGCAAACAAAAGCTAGTACAATGCCCCAATGCCAATGTTTGGGCCAAAATAAAGGAATATCTTTGAAGGAGTTCGCTTTTTGTGCGCAAACGCATTGTTACAGGGAGGGTTGCACAAACCGATCGGTAGCTGTCGGCTCGTTGCTCAAAGGTCTATGTTTGCCTACAATATTATTTTTATTGCAGTAATTGAGAGACATACTTTTACGACCCTGTGTGAACGACTCATCTACCGTCAAACTTTCTAATTTTTATGACTTATTGCTTGAGTTTACGCGGTTTTTCTTATCGCTTTGAGGTGCATAAAACTATAAAGTTTCGGCAATTTTGTAATACTTACTTTTTGGTTTTATAGTGTTTTTAAATTAAATTATGTTGTAAAATGTATTTTTAGTATTTTTTCTACAAAATAAAAATAAGGCATATAAAGCTTATGTATTTTGAATCGGTATTATTGGTACCTAGTAGGTACCTACTCTCTCTAATACTTTAAACTCTAAAGTCTAACGAGTTATATTAATACCTATCTATGTAATTCAGTTCTACGCAGGTTACTCAAAAAGTAGGTAGGTATATGAAACATCGAATCAAGCTACGCGTTAGAAGACCTTTCAATTTTCCACTTCATGACGAGAAAATCTATGGTTTTAGAAGTTTACCGAAAATTTCATTAGGTATACTTACATATCTACGTTATGAAGAATATTCTATCGATACAATTAAAATAATCATAATATTATAAAGTCAATAAGAACTACAAATTACAATACAATACGATTCGAGCTTTCGGCATATTAACGCCGTTACGCCGTTAGTAGGTACCCCGACGCATTCGCGTGCGGCAGCGAATCTCTGCGAAACTACTGCGTAACGAAATATCTGCGGAACGTTAGTAAACAGCAATGTTTTCGCAACTTTTTCGCAATGCGTCTGTATGGCCATTTCGCATTTCCTTGCGAAACAATACTGACAAGGACGGACGTCGGACATATCATATGCGAAAAACTGCCATACTAGGTACTGAAAGATTTTTCGTTGTTTCGCTGCCGCACGCGAATGCGTCGGTGTACTAACGGCGTTAGCCCTCTAACGTGTTCAAACATATTCTATTTTTAAATATGTGAACAAAATAAATGCACAATAAGTGCAAAATGCTCCTTGAAATTTCATTTATTTTATATGAATTCTAAATTCTAAATTTATATTGTTAACTAGTATTGTTAATAAAACAAAAGTTAATTTGTTTTATTTACAATAGACAAGTGATAACTGCGTTAAAAACAACCGACTTCAAACTTGCACTTGCAAAATTTACAAATACCTACAGACAAAAATGCTCATAAAATAAAAACTACTGGGCCTATCCGAATGAAATTTTTATGGGACCAATTCGACACCATTCCGCATTGAACAAAAAAAGAATCACGTAAATCGGTTCAGAAACCTCGGAGTAATCGGTGTACATACATAAAAAAAAAAAAAAAACATACCGGCCGAATTGATAACCTCCTCCTTTTTTTTGAAGTCGGTTAAAAATGCTGTGAAAACTGAAAAAAATAATGGCGTGATTATTCTTTGTGTGCGCGATGACAGCGCCCCTAGTGGCCGCAACTATTCAGGACTTGTCATCTGTAAAATCATTTCAACTGATGTCAACTAGATGATAAGATATTTTTGTGATATTGATTTTCGACTAGTTTTTCAACGAAATTGAAAAAAATAGTGTAAAAAGTGAGTGTGTATATTAAACCTAGCGATTTTCTTCCTGGTGAATAATAATTTTTTCTCTACACAGCAGCTATCCATTTTTGTCTTTGCTGTAATGTCCACTTTGATGTTGGAAACGAATTAAACTTGCAGGAACTGTTTTTCCCATTGTTTTTACAATTTACGACACAGCATGTACTATGACCCATATTGCTAATTTTTATGTTTTTACTTAAAATTATAAAGGAAGTTATGAAAATAAAGCAATTTGAAACATGACAGCCCAGAATTAAGTCACATTTCTGCCACGTCGTGCGCTACGGTCGATTTGCCGTTCCCTACCACCCACTTCGCACATAGCCAATACCATCACATAATATATAATTACCACATAGTTGATGATTGTTGTAAATATATTATATATTATATAGTAATCAGATAAATATATGATGGGAAGGTTTTATCAATAGAAATTTAAATTAATCAAACAGTCCACTGAAATGATTAGAAATTATGGAAATTAACATTTGCATTTAGGTAGGTAGGTACTCCTATGCACCATATTTTTTAAAATGTTTAATTATTGTAGTGTAAAGTTCATGTGTCATTGTAATATGTTGTTTTTGGTTGTAAACATTCAGCAATAAATATTTTTTTATATAAAGTGTTTTATTTTTAATACCTATTCATTACCTACCTATGCATGCAGTAATATACAGATGATATTTGGCATGCTTTGATTTCAAATTTTACTATTTTTTATTAGAATGTGGTTCGAACTGAGAGACTAGAATTCACGTCATGAATAAGGAGTCATAAGTAATAAGAATAATTATTATTAATTGTATCATTTACTAGCTGTGCTCTACGGTTTTACCCGCAGTGCTCCTCTCATGTTAGTCTTAGCGAGATGATATTATATCGCCTATAGCCTTCCTCGATAAATGGGCTATCTAACACCGAAAGATTTTTTAAAATCGGACCAGAAGTTCCCAAGATTAGCGCGTTCAAACAAACAAACAAACTCTCAGCTTTATAAAATTAAGTATAGATGTGAATTTTAGGACTGATATGATTATCTGTAAAACTATTGAAAGGTTTTCTTTAAAATTATTAAAAACAACTAACGAAGGCTTGACCATTATTTTTTCTGCACCAATAAAATGGAGAGGAGAAAAATAACAGAATTAGGCAAAGTTATTGAGATTGGATTGATTTGTTTCAGACATAATGCTATTCTATTTTTGAATTTAGGTTATTTTAATTGAAAATTATAATTTTATTGGTCGCTAAACTAATGTAGTGAGTGATGAAATTTTTTAATAAAAATAATATACCTATACTTATTATAAAGGAAATCGCTATAATGTCAGTCTTCCAGTTAACCATCTTTCATTCAATGCCACAGATTAAAACGATTGCCTTAATCATGATGCAAAATATATGAACCTACATTGTACGTAGTACCTACAAAGTTAATTTTTATAGTTTACTTCTAAATAACTAAAATTCTATTATAAATGAACTACACACAAAAATACTTCAATGCATTAAGTAAGTACCTTACCAACTCGTTGCATTTCGAGTATGCACACAGAAGAAAGCACAAAAGCCTGAACTTTTAATGGTATTGTAGAATAATTGCGATTACATTAAACCCATTAACATTAAATACGTTACCACTCCATCACGCTTCAAGACCCTGGATGTGAAACATCCCGCTGTTCGATCTTTGTGCAATGTTTCCAAACTGAGGGTTCCGTTCAAGGTAAGACCAAAATAAATGTAACTCTATAATTGGCCACTTACGTTTGAGATGCCTTTCCGGTTTTTGTGTAGAGCTTGTGATGTTTAGACTGTCCAATGGAAGATTAAAAAGGTTCGGTTTGGTTGAACTATTATCTATCATAGGTAGTTAGGTGTATAATCAGTATGTTAATTTAGATTAATATGAAAGGTAAAGTGATGCAGTTAAGTGACTCAGACCCAGATCTAAATAGAAAAACTACAAATTTTCACAAATGGTTATTAATTATTATCATGCGTATCAAAAATACCTTACTATTAATTTAACCGTTTTTATCCAGCATAATATTACTATGATAGTATACATAGTTTTTTATTTTGAATATTTATTCAAATTAGAATTTGAATAACTTTTTAATGCAAATAAGTACTGAAACATATAATTTTCCAGACCTGCCTGTTATTAAGACTACTCAATATTTACGGATTTAAACATAAACGTATGCATAAGTAAAGTAATATATATTTTTATAACAATTTACAGTCTATGGCGATTACTAACTCTATGGCGATCGGTTAAGGATTGTACAAATAAGGGTAAATCCGGTAAGCGCCCGCGGTCATCTACGCTTTCCTATTGAGATGTATTAGCTAAGTGTAACATTGTTATATAAGTACATTCTGTACAATAATTACGTAATACTTCCTGTATTGTATGAAAAAGGCCTTTTTGTATGAAAACTCTTTGCTCGAAAAAATATCTGCAAATATGTTTCCAATCACAATATTTGGTCTTTACCTGGTTTATTGAACTCTAGCGGAACAAAGATACTTTCAGAGTTATTGAATTTCAAAATTTATTATTAATTTATTATGAAATAAACGTGAAGAATATTATATTAATATTTTATGCATTTATTGGTAGTCCGGGCTTTAAATTGCATTGAGTGGTTTCGTTTTCCAGTGCTCTATCGAGCAGCAAATGTGACGATTTTTTTATTTATGTTTATAACGCTTATGTATTAATAAATACTTATAATGTACATAGATTCATCCGTTTTGATAGAGCAATTAATTTTGTATTCCAAGAGTCAGAATACAATTTCTATATGTATGAGCTTAGGTAGGATTACGAAACAAATACCTATGTTCCAAATTTCACCAAAATCTGTTGAAAGGTGGCCTCGAATAAAAAATATGTTAACACAGATTCCCTAGTAGGTGAAATGTGTATTATTTATTTATTTTTTTATTTAATTTAATTTAAATTTAGTTTAAAAGCGTGCTTTAAATTTATTTGTTTGTCTTTCTATCATGTTGTACCTACCGGTTCATTGAATCGTATGATTTTTGTGTAGAGTGATATACCTAGAATATTTTTATTTCAGTGAAACAAAACGCGCATAATCGCGGGCAAAAATTTCGAAAATTCTAAAAGTCACTTAATTTATGCGCAGCATGCATTATGTAAGTAGGTGCATACATATGCAATCTATATTTATTGATTAGAGCAAATAAAATTCTATGAAGTCACTCACTTGAAAGTAATATCTTAGTAGATAGATACAGATATAAAAAGAAAAATCACATTCCCCGTCCTATATAATCTGTGCTCAAAAAGTTCGAATTTTAAAAATAATGAAAAGCGCGCGTATGTGTGAAATTTCATACTAGCGGTACGTAGGGGAGACCAGGCTCATTACTAGCACGTGAACCGCCCACCCCACGTTACATTTAGCAATGAGTTATTGACTGCGCCGAAAGCTCATGTGTTAAACTGCTCGTGTTTGACTTTTGAAAAATGTTCATCTATATGTTTCTAGTCATAACACTGGTTTGTGTTCATTAGTTAACAAAATGTTTTAAAAATGTTGAATAAGGTAGTACGTTGGGTTGTAAAGAAAATATTATGAGTTTGTTTGTTTTTGCTAAAATACTGGTTTTTAGATTTAATAAATTTAACAGCACTTATTCATATTCATAATGCATGTAATTGAAGAGAAATTTTATTTATCTTATCATTTTTTTAACCTAAATATTATATTATTCTGAAATAAATAAAATTTGCTAAACTCTCAATTGAAATAAAGTGAAAGACAATTAATACTCAAAATAACAATTACGCTTTTGATAGCTATTTCGATTTGATTGATGACGCAACACAAAACGTCAATTACGCGACAAATGACTCACTTGAGCGGCATAATCTAACGGTTTCTCTCTCTAGCGCACCGTATTTTCTAATTGAATCATGTGTGATTTATTATTGGTCTGATGATGTATCATTCTTTCAACAGCAGCCGCGCACCCCACGGGCTTGCGGGGTATTATTGCTACAAATGTTCATATCCGCGCTTTTTAACTGTGGGGACAATTCGTCCCGGCCTCCCCTTAGTTCTTTTATTAAACTCGTTAGTCGATTTTTTTGGGATTGAACTCGTAGTGTTTGATTTAATCGAATGTACCTACGAGAGCTGTATTTAACTCGTTATAGATTATGCTTTGTTATAATTAATAGAAAGCACATTTTTGAAAATGCTACAAAAAATATTGTAAAAAATAATATGGGGTCGACAATGTTTTTTATTAGAAAAAATACGAAGTCAGCTTGTCTAGGCTTAATTAACATGATACGGGAAAGAAAATATTCAGTCTTTAACTAGTACAGAAAAAAAATTACAAATTGCAATCTCCATACACTCTGGTAATCCCAAAAGCATCATTCACAAGAAAACTAACAACCAAGTCGACCTTGCTTTAAGCAGTGTTCCGAAAGCGGCTTTTCACCGTGTGAACATAGTGTGAAGTTTCAGCGATGTTATGAGATGCAAACAGTGCCGGAAGCGAGACAATGGTGCGGAGGACAATGGGAGCACTGAGCGGAAACGGCTTAGCTGATGGCGCCTTGATGAAAATGCACTATCGGATAAATGAACACTATACACTATACTCTGTAGGTGCATGCTTATTCTAGGTTTTAATGTGAACGGGAATTTTGATGTGTATGTAGAGTCGATTTAAGTTTATTGTTAGCACCGAAAATAAGAGTAGTGTATGTACCGTTTTATATTTTGAGTAGCTACGTAGTCGATGTCACTAAATCCTGTAAAAAAACTTATTTGTTTAAAAGAAAAACTGTGTTACCAATACCAAAATAATGTATTTTTTAGGCTGGATAATAGATTAATGAAATGTATTACTGTTGTATGGAATATTGCATTTTTAAATAATATTTAATTTTTTAGAACTATGTTACTGAGTCATGGTAAAGTACCTCCTAATAGCTGAAAAAAGAACATTAAATTATTCAAGTACTTTTCTCGTTTTCCGTTAACACGAAACGAAATTTATTGTCAAAATTTTACAATAATCACACAAAATAATTCCAAAACAAACCATTCTTACGTCACTGATATACCGCGAGGGTTGTCACACATCAAATGTGTTTCCGCGCCGATTCCCGCTCACAAAGCTCACGCGCGGTTGCGACAACCCTAGTCGCCGGTTCCGTACAATACGGAACCGAGGAACCGATGTGCGTTTGGTTATAGGGCTGTCAGAGCAAGGATAATGCTGTGAGAAGATATAATTTAAGTTAAAATTTTTCATCATACGTCATAATGTTCAATTTGAAAACTTACAGTGATCTGAAATAGATATTCATGCCTTAGATATTTTGGTCAGTGGTTGATATCCATGTAGAGCCCGTTTCTACTATATCTAAAACCTACGTAATTGTTTTTGTATTTAAAGTTTAAACTGTATCTTGAACATTTAAAATTGTATCAAGCCCAGAAGTAAAATAAGTAGTAGGAGGAACGAGCAATATGTTATCAAATTAAACGCTATTATCACGCTCAAATATACACACAAATGTTAATTAAGGAAAAAGTCTATTCTGATTACGTAAGATACTGTTGTGAATAATACCTACGCTTACTTGTACAAAGCTTAAAAACCAAGTACAATTGACGTATGGTTTATAAAATTTGAAGTCTATAATATCTAATCATACTAATACATATAATTCTCCAAGACACAACCCTATATTGACCCACAGGCAAGTGACGGACGCCCCGTGGTGTACTGGTGTCATTGCGTGCGTGCGATGGGACGCCTTTTACTAACACCTTTATGTGTCTCTCAATTATCTAGATTACTTTTATGTACTAGATCTGGATCCTACTGATGTACGCTAGGTGTAACTGGATTAAAGGTAGCGTATGTGCTAGGTTAAAAGTTTGATTCTGACGGTAGAGCAAGCGACTCTACACCAGTAATTTAACTTTAACTCAGCCTATTATAATATCCTTCTAATTATAACGATCGTAATCTATCGTATAAACGATCGTAAACATATAATGTTAATAATATGTTGTTATTTCAAATACGAAATTAATAAATACTTAGGTATGTACTGACTTTTCGCCCGCGGAATCGCCCGCGTTATCAAAGAAAACACTCACATCTGTACGATCGGTACTGTTTCATCGAAATCGGTTCAGAGGTAGAGTCGTGTAGAAGAGACACACAGACAGACAGACAGACAGAGTAACCTTCGCATTTATTATATATTAACTGTTACGATTAGAATCAGTGGTTTTATAAGCCAGTAGCCACACAAATCACACACTCGCATTATTCGTTATAAGGTAACAGTACCATTCATGGTCAGCGTTCCAATGTTGGTCGATTTTGAAAAAAAGCGGCGAAATAAGAAATCTTAATGCTGTTGGAAAAATGGAAACGCATAATTATAAACTATAGACAATCTGCTTGTCAAAAAATGACGTTTCTCAATATGAAACTTCACATTCGCAATATGGCGAGCCGTTAAACAGGATGCAGTGGTGAAATTGTAAATTACGTGTTATTTTTGTTAAGGTTGGTGAGTATTTCTGCTCGTTTTATTATAATAAAATAAGGGTTTTTGAGATATAGGATTGCTGTGATACTTAAGGTATCATACCTGTCAGACAAATGATACCAAAAAATGCACATATTTCTATCCTGGAAACTGCGTAAACTGCGCTGACCATTACTGGAACGTCCAATAATCATATTGCCAATGATGGTCAAATTGACCACGATTGGTGTAGTAAAGTTTTTTGCTTTTTTGATCAAATTTAGAATATTTGTCCGCAGAAATAAGGTTTAATTTCATCGTTATTTCGTTTGTAAATAACGGTCCAGTAATGGTCAATAGTTACCATTATTGGGGTGACCATGACTGGATGTTGAATTAGAAACCGTTATGTTTATATTTTATACGAGTAGGAGCGTGCTTTTTTATTGAACTATTTATCCTTATTTTTGCCAAATTTATCAATTAGGAATAAGAATTGATTTGGTTTCGTTGTTTCATAAGACAACAATGGCACCAAGGAAAGACTACACGCCCCATCAAATGGGCCTTGCGAATTGCGATGGAAGCTGTCAGAAAAGGATATAGTTATTCAGCAGCAGCTCAGAAATATGGTGTACCGAGAATGACTTTAAGGAACAAAGTCACGGGAAAGAGTCCTGCTGTCTGTCATATGGGTCCTCCTACAATTCTTTCTACGAATGTGGAAGTCATATTGAAAGAGTGGTTGTTTGCAATGGCAGAGCGACATTGCCCGCTAGGAAAGAAACAACTATTAGATTCAGTTCAACTTATTATAAAATCTGCTAATAAGAATATTACAAATGACAGACCCGGAAGGAAATGGTTCGATTTATTTTTAAGCAGACATCCATAAAACAAATCTCTTGTTTCTTTTATCATGAATAACACACATCATTGATAAGCCTAGTGACCATAATTGATGCTGGCCATAATAGGAGCAGACCATAAATGGTGGGTCAACATTGGGTTTTTGGCTGTCCATCATTGGTACTGTCTACATCAACTTTTCAAATTCATTTTTTGACTTTGCTATTAAAAACAAGACCTATTTATAAGCTTTCGTGTTGATAGGAATCCTGCCATAATCAATACTTATCAACAGTTTTGAAACATATATGGTTTTAATCAGATAATTATATTTCGGAAAATAAAATTTAACAACATTAAAGTGACCATGACTGGTGCGTTTACCGTATTCGTATACAAGCAGTTTTTCATATTTATTATTATTAAAAACCATGTAAACTAAACTAAGCAACACAAACGTAAACTGGTTAAACGTAGGCGTACCATTAGGGAGGAAAACATAAAAATTACCGGCAATTGGCGCTCACAATTATTTTAACCGACGCAATGGTACTTGGGGCTAATGTATCGTGACCATACCGATTCGCTCAACTGGTTCCGAACGATTAATTGGCCATATATGGTAAAGACGTAATGTACATATTATGTTTTATTTTTTTATAGTGGTGGCTGAGGGAATGAGTAAATGTATGTGCTTCAATCGCTACTAATATTATTATAAATGCCAATTTGTGGAGGTATTTATCCGTTTTCATGATAATACAATGCTAAGTAGGTACAGATAGCTATGAATTTATTGTGAGCATTGGTCTCTTTCGAAATGATCGGCACAAGTGGAATGTGATTGACTGTGAACCTATGTGACATTAACACAATTGAGATAACAAAGCTCTTCTTCTTCTTCTAGTACCTATAACTATTCAAATGTCTCTAAGCGACTGTATTGTAATCCTCATAGTTCAGTGAATATTACTATAATAAATTATTATTTATCTTACGGACTCGATTATATTATGTCGGAGTAGGTACTCAAACAACCACAGTCATCTACGTGCACATATCAGTAGCTAAAAAGCAAGTTCTTGCAGTTTATTCGCAATATTTGATACTTAATTTTTTGATACAAAAATATATAAGTAACTGTAGTTTGTAAATAAGTGGTACACCAAACCGAATTTAAGAGACCACGCCACGCGTAACAGCTAGTAACCAATATATTTTCTTCACCAATATAAAAGCTTATCGCGTCATTAAGCAGAGCGTCAGCTGTGGAATCAACTCACACGTCACTTTTTTACAATCCAAATAAAAAGACAATAAAGACATAAACCGTATCTCCTGTGGCTAACCTAATGATCGCATTTATTTTGCCCTTAGAACAAATAAAACTGATATTTGTTTATCTATTGCCAACGGAAATGGGAGATGTAACAAAAAATAAGTACCAATTCGACTTTTCTGGAAAACAGATGGATATCTTTTCTAATCAAAACAAATAAATATATACTACTTATGACGACAGAATTATAATATGCTATAGAAGTTATTAACGAGAGGCATTATTAAAATAATAATTCAATCAATATTTGGAAAGTTTACTACATCATATTATTAAGTTGGTAAGAAATCTAAAAACAATTAAGCGTATTCTAAAAAGCTCATCTTCTAGGCTGCTATGACTCGATGTTTCTCTGCCTTAAAAGTACAATATGTATTTTTATCATAAAAATTTTATTCTGAAATTCTTAATATTAAACGAAACATTCTTTGTTGTAGTTTGCTCTACATTTCGACGAAATACAATTAGGATTAGGTTTCTAAATACTAACTGGAATACTAGATAATTCCACATCAGAAAACACAAGATATGTGAAATCAAACTAAGAAGCAAACCTAATACTATAAAATGTTATCTAATTAACTACAAATAACAGGTGAATATTTTTTGCCAGATTAGAGTCAGCTGGCGTTATAACCGTGAGCAATTAACAGCGTTTATCAACCTGCTGTTAAGGGTTCATTAATAACGGGTTGAACGGTATGTCTGTATGTTAAACAGTTGGTGGATTACTTTATATATTTGGTGAAATGCAATTTATTTTATTGTATTTGATCCTATTGGAAAAGGCTTGTAGGCACGTACTACATATTTTGTTCATAGATTGTTGCTTAGGCAAATGTAGATAATATACCTAGGTATTGCTAAAATTATTTCATAAATACTGTGAAAAAATAAATATCTTTTATCTTATCACTTATTTCATTGTTTAAACATTTATTAAAATAATGAAGAATTGTTGCAAATTATATTATTACAGTTACAACTAATATTATAAATGCGAAAGTTTGTATGGATGTATGGATGTTTGTTACTCTTTCACGTAAAAACTACTGAACCGATTACAATGAAATTTAGCACACATATAGGGGGTAACTTGGATTAACACATAGGATAGTTTTTATCCCGGAAATCCCACGGGAACGGGAACAATGGGGGTTTTCCTTTGCAAACGTGGGCGAAGCCGCGGGCGGAAATCTAGTTAATTATATTTTGGATATAAACTGGATAAAAACAATATTTATAAAAATGTACCACATAATCTAGAAATATAAAAGAGAAATATTAATCAGACATTTTGAAAATAGCTCTAGATAACTTGTTTATTCTATCTTGACATCCAATATTCGTTACCACCGATCTTTCCTTGGAAATCTCGTTAATACGTATAGAGCGGAGGTGAAATAAATGAGTACAAAAGAAGCAAACCCTGGAAGAATAATAAGTATTGGTATCGTTTATCGGAAGCGGTGTCGTGGTGCGGTATCGGCTGACTCAAACCGAATAGTGTAAGAGCTGGAGATAAGATCAATTATTGTAATAAAGAATCGTAATAAAATATTATGCACATGGACACAAACATTATTTGTGAATATATGGGGCATTGCAAGGTACCTAGATGTAATACAAAAGAATTGGAGAGGTAACTTATCACATTAATACGCAATTACAGGCTGTTTTCATGAAGTTTTTTTTTATTTTTATTCGTAGATAGGTGGACGTTTGACCCCAGTACCACCTGAAGGAAAGTGGTGACGAGATCTAAGGTGGTAAGTCACGCCCGCCTAGAAAGTGCCAGTTAATTCGTCTCTTGAAAATTCCCAAGTCTCTTAAGTAATTGTTCGGTTCCTAAGTCTTGTTCGGGAACACCACGCCTGGTCGTTCCAGAGCTTCACCATAGGTTACCTTTACACTGCTTAGTAGTCACCTAACCAGCAGTTTTCCTTCACATTCTCCTACACTATTGCAAACTCAGCGTGCGATCCTATCAGTGGCGTCAATTGCCCGTGCCAAATGCTTCCCCCCTCCCCCCGCGCCACACACCCCCCGCCATCTGGGAGCGAATCTTATCAGAACAAGCCAGCGTGATTGAATGTTTCCGCTGATGCCTTGAAACGATAATATTTGGTTGCCATCAGCAACAATTGGAGAAGCGAAATAATTGATGTCAATTGTATATCGATGGGTAGGCAAAAAGTAATGAAGCAAAAGCTAATTAACAGGTAATTAACTGATAGAACATTTTATGAAAAAAAAATAGTCTTTCCTACAAATATTGTCTTTATAAAAAAGAGCGTGTGTGCACACGTGTAAGATACCAAAATCGTCGCCTTCCTCCATGACGTGACGGTATTGCCTTGAAATTGTAGTAAAATTATTGTATTGTACAGAAGTTTCACTTCAAAAAAAAACATTGTACGGTAAATAATATGTGGATCTAATATTTACTGTAAACACAATTCTTTCTCTTATACGATTGATAAAAAAACCTTGGAACCTTCTCTTTAGTATAAAATATGAAGGTAGTTTTCATAAGTATAATTTGCTATTTTTATTGGTCTGTCAATTCAAATTATTAGAATAATTAATTTTTAATAATACGCAGATAATGTCTGAGAAAAACCAAAAGTATTCCATACGATAGGTGTTCGAATGTCACTTGGGGGAGCACATAAAGCGCTGTGGGCGAAGCGCGGTCGCATCGCTTGGGAAATGGCTGGTTATAGTGTAAGAGATAATGACTGTTTTTCATGTTTCTTTTTTTCTTTCTTGATTGGGAATTGGGATTATTTTTTACTTAAAACTGTTCCTTTATTTTAATTATTGGAGCAAATTAGTTAAGTTTCTTAATTGTTTTAATCATTCCGTGACAATGTGCAATAAATTTGCAGCTTATATACGTCTACGTCGTTAGTTTGTATCTATACCTAGAGGCCAAAACAATAACTTCAAAACATTTTACAAAAACGGAGACTACAAGTCTCTTTCCTAAATCCATTAAAATATTATTAGAATAGCACTGAATACACCTACTTCAACGTTGAAATAAGCTGAAATTTAGCAACAATAGAGCCCAAGACTAAATGACACTTGTGACGTCACAATAAGTGGTCAAAAATATCACGTTACTAGCTTTTCGCCCGCGTTTTCAAAGGAAAACCCGCATAGTTCCCGTTCCCGTGGGATTTCCGGGATAAAACCTATCCTTTGTGTTAACCCAAGTTAGTCTCCATATGTGTGCTAAATTTCATTATAATCGGTTCAGTAGTTTATGCGTGAAAACCATACATACATACATACAAACCTTTCCTCTTTATAATATTAGTATAGATAAAGAAAACAGTTCAAAGAAACAGTTCAAAAAGAGTGAATTCTCATCCGTCTCTCAGAACACGGGATCACTGTTATCGGCACTGATAAAACAACTTTGTGACGGAGGCGCTTCCATTTTCCAATATGCGACAGCTTTGCTTCGGGCCATTTGTTCCGACATTATGTTAACGTGCGGGATCCTATTATACATTTTTCAAGATAACGCAATATTTTTACTTGGAATTGATTCCAATCTTTTCTAAAAGGTTCGGATAGTGGACAATTTGGTTTTTGCGTGCGTATAGATAATTTCGAATTATTTAGCTATATATTATTAGCTAATCATCGCGAATACCTATTGTGTCTATGAAAATTGAAGCTACTTAATTACTTCTTCTAATTCTAATCTAATTAATTGCTTCTGGATACTTATGATACTTTACTAGGTATATTTTTATAACAAGTGCTTATAACTAATATTTTAAAGTGTCACTAATGTTAACTTTAGGTATTTAATATAATGTCCATTACCTAGTAATTTTTATAAACACAATTCTACTATTGCTGATAGGAAATAATTTTTCACGCATTTCCCTCATTTTTCATTTATTTTAAATTTTAATGAAGGTGACATTCATTGCATTTTCGTAGATACTGCATTCCTATTTTCATAGCTAATCATGAAGATGTCTCATTATACATGATATATTCGTAAGCAAACCAAATAATTATTGATCTTACATTTGACATATCGACACGCTTCACAGTCCAAACGGATGAACCAACAGACCATATAATTTCAAGTTTATAGCGTCATTAGGCGGCAGAAGGCAGGCGAGCTTTTTGTACGAACCGAATAATTAACCCATGAAAAGATAATCGATTGTTTCTTGTGTTCCATTTGAGTCGTGTGTTATTTCTCAGAATGTACAGGAGCATTTGTTTGTTAAAATTTTGAATATTTTTGGTGGGCAAAATGTAAAAGTTTTGCCACCATTAATTGTATAGTACCTACCTAGTGTTTTTTATTTTGAACATCTAGCATGACGAATTTGAATTATATTCATTTGATCACATTTTTATTACTTAGGTTACTTTAGGTATATAAAAGTTATTGGATTTTCTTTAAAAATAATTAAGGAAAAAATATTATTAATCCTTAATCCTAAAGCCCATTTCCACTGCTTTATTATTAAACTTTTTTAATCCATATATGAAACAACACAAATACTTCCTAACAATTCAAAACCACAATTCAATTATAACCGGACAAGGAATGTTGTCGAACAGCGAAGCCTAGAAACGTGGAACTTTATTGCAAACTTTCTGATTCAATCGCGACTATTCCGAATCAAAAGCGACGCACAACGCGCAGATAGTTACTGGGAAAAAAAGCCATCAGATTTTCCTGTGGTTAGCGAAAAAAAAGTCAAAAAACTATCAACCGTACATAGAGAGGCTGTGACTTTATAGCCGGGATAACGAAGCCCAAATCGGGAAACGTTTTTGAGTTCTGCGAGATACAATTCTATTGTTTGCTATTTCTGATGCGTACGCCGAGTTTGGGGCTTTTCAATTCGATGGAAGTAAGGTATTGGTTATCGAATATTAATAACGTTGGGAAAATTTATGATGAAGTTATTAATACTCACGTTGTTCACGCTTCAGATTACGTATAACAATCAAAATACATATTATTTAAATTCCACTTAGTTCTAAGTTCGTATTTTGTTCAAAGTTAACATTTAAGAAACTGTGAAGATGAGTTAAGTAAGGTAAAGATATGTGTCACCTATCAATAGTTACATCGGTATCATTTCATAAGCTCTCATTGTTATCCCAATTCATTCAAAGCTTCAAGAATTATGCAATCTGAAAACCGGATGCGAACATTCTATACGCATTTATGGTATTTATGTGACCATCGAAGCGGTATAATCCGCTTATTTGAATTTTTGATATTTGAAATTTTCGATATATTCACTCATTGCCGCTGGTTTTAATAAATGTCCGGTAGTCTGGTTCAGCGTTGCATAACAGTGATATGCGCGTAATCTGTCATTTTGACGACGGTCATGATGGCGGACGGACGCGTGCCGGAACACGCTCATTTAAACGTTTTTTTTTGGGATGAAAATTAAAATGACGTTGGATTTATTTGAATGTTGAGAGACTACGTTTTCATATATTTTGTTAGTTATATGACGTTTTAGCTCACAATTTAATAATAAATAATATAATAAAACGTTTAAAACTGTATTACTTAGCTTATACAGTATATTATGGCAAAATAAACCTTCATATTATTTTATGTTCGATGCTTTATCTAGAGTCAATATCCTGGTTTCGCACTCCAACCTGCTTCAGTTTGCGATGATGGTATGGATTCAGCTTACATAGTATTCCATATATTTTTATGCTGTTTACTCATTAGCAATACTTTATAAAGTATGCTAACTATGTTTAAGACATGCTCTACATCTGATACCAAACTATTTGTAACACATAGAATTACTAATAATGGTATTCAATTCATTCAAACTTGATTAAGATAAAAAAAATACCAATAATGCACAATTGAGCTTTAAGATGAGATTAAATGACAAAATCACAATAATAATAAAAGGGGTTATGCATGCTACATTGGTTATTTGTAGTTGCTTACCACTGGCCACGAGGGTGGTCTTTCTTATTTCTATACAAGTATTTATTCAGGTTGCATCTATTGTAGAGTAGATAAATGAACATATTAAGATAGAGTTCGATAAACTTAGCAATAATAATTATTTGGTTTCTAGTACAGAAGTAACATGTGATAGTTTCGTAGGCAATATTTTAATATGTTAAGGTTTGTATTTTCTATTGATTTAAAACATTAGTAGGTAAATTTAAACATTTCATCGCGAGTAAACACAGTCATTATATTTCCAATAATCCATACCATATGCATCTAGATTGTTATCAATGAACACACTTTTAATAAAAAAATATTTCATTCAGTTACCGTATATTTTACAAATCGCTAAAACTCCATAATTACCACACCCTATCCAACGTGAAATATTTTATCAAGATGTATAAATTCGGCTGACCATTTTTTGGGGTCCATTGTTAGTGTGCGTATCAGTTTTCTACATGACATTTCAATGCGATCGTTCGCCTGTCAAATCGCAAATCTCGCACAGATGTTTATTCAAGGCATTCACAAAAATTATCTCAACAATAAAATCTAAATCCGTACACCATGGCTAATTATATCCACCATGTAATGGTATGTCAGAATGTATTGTATTGTTCATCGCTCGGCTTTGTGAGCGTCGTATTACTAACCCAGTTTTGGGGATATATTCACCAAAAGGCTCCTCGAGTTATCACGCTTTTCTGAATCACAATGCAAGTTATATTTTTCTTTGCACGCCGTATTTAGAGCATATTTAGGTTCGCTGCCGAAATATTGAGAAAGAACAGTAAGTGTTGCGTATCTTCATTTTGGTTATTATTTGGCTCCAGCAAGTTATGTTTGATTTATAACTTTGTGGTAATTCATGTAAAACGTTATTTTTATATCAATAAAATTAAAACTTATTGATGAATCAATAGACTTCAAACGTACTATATAGGTACTTATTTATGGTCCACTTACAACAAACCGGCCATGCCAGACACATTCACTCAAATCAGTCTTAAAATATAAAAATAAATCGCCAACGAAACAACAAAATGTAATTTACAGCAAGGGCATTAGTTAGCATACGCAGGCATACGTAGACCGGTAGACATCACAAAAGTTTTGACGAGTCATTCAGGATATCGATTTAGCCTGGGCTCGATTCAGTTTGTTTATTTTCGTAAAATCGGACGGATGTAGGTTTTCGGGTTTGCGGTGGTTCTGTACAGTTAGTTGGAGGTGCTCTATGTTAAAATACTACACAACTCTTTTTAGTTTTTTCTATTTCGTATCAACAACTGCACGGTGCGTGCATGCTTGTTGCTCCCGATAGTTTTCAATTTTATAGCTGCTAGTTGCTACAAAGTTTGCTGTTTCGATTTTCATGTTTTGCACGTCATCAAGGCTTTTGGGTGGAACTGAATGATCTAAGTTACATAGGTCGAACTATCACACTATACTTTTAATACTGAAACATAAAAAAAACAAATTTTAAGTAACTATGAAGCTTAAGTTGCAAGGAAAACATATTTTTTACAGTACATACTTATAAATCTTAGGCACAAGCACACAAGCCACAATTTGACCAAATTTTTCACAATTTGTCTTTTTCAAATAAATAATACTACTTAAAACGTGGATATTCATTTGAAAAGGACAGGAGTAAAATGAATGACACTGGCTCCTAATATAAGTACATAATAATTATAAGTATCTGTGTCTGAGTGTCTCTCCTTCAATTTCTTGTAAAAAGCAGGGGATTTCTGAATAAAATGCGGAGTTTCGTAAATAGAAAATCAAATCCCTATTGGCTATAGTAAATAATATAATTAGCACCTCAACAAACACAGACGGTAGGCGTGTTTGCGGGCCATGCGTTGATTTAATAGCCGACGTATAAATCTATTCATTTTGCAAAAGCTTTGTACAAACAAGGCTAATGAACGACTCGCCCGCCCCACCCACCTACTGAGGTAATTTCGTTATATTCGTGGTGTTCCTCTTTATTACGTTTTTGCTGCACTTTTTATCCGTTTTGTATGGGATAAATTCGATCGGATAAAATACGCTTGTAGGAGCCAAATTATATTGTCTTTTAGGACTTTATTTTTAAGCGTAGTAGCGTAGAGCTGAATTTCATAAAACTAAGTTGGTTGTGAATAGAATAGTAATTCTACCGATCACGAATTGTAGTTAAATGCAGTTATTGAAAAATACTATGTTTGAGAAAGAGACATAGGTTCATGAGCGATAGAAAAGTTACAGTAAAAATATTGTTCGTACTTATTTGCTTGTAGAGCAAGCTTAGTCATAATAAATTTTTGTGCGTTTTGGTATGTTTTGTACTGTAAGTCAAAGATGGATAAATAAATAAATAAAATAAAGACTGTCTCATTTTAAACTTTAGAGTCTTGTCTCAATCTTATGAACCTTCAATAAAAATAATTTCTATTAATTAACAATCCTTATGAATCTATAGATATAATCTACTTAGTTCAAAGATGCACCGCACCTATCTATTACAAATCTACATTATCAATGTTTCGTGATCATATTATGAATGATGATCGATGTTTAAAACAATTGCACGTGTCTTCATAATATGCGAAACAGAGACCTTGACACCTACTTAGTTGAAACTCTACCTATGTTGCTAATACAAAAAAACCCTATTCAAATGTTCCTAAACAAAAAGAGAATTGCTTGGTAAACTTAAATGCATTTCATTTGATTATTTAACCACGTTTAATATTTAATTTACAAGCACATATTTTACGCTCGCATTATGAAATAACGATTTTTATTGGACTTTATAAGGCTCATATAAATTGTTAAAGCGACAAAGCGACATATTTTTTCAGCATATTGCATCGGCTATACTATATTGTGTATAAATATGTATACAGGGTGTAATCGTTAAGTGTGCACAAGCGATTATTCCGTAACTATTGCAGATACCAAAAAACTTTAAACTGATATCGAAAGTACTTAACCTAATGAGTAAAATGGCCATAATAAATTTTTAAAAATAAAACGAGAAATATCCAAAAATGTTACATTAAACGCTCCCATACATTTTATTTCCCATACATTTTGTATTCATAGCAGATTTTCGAAGTGATGTCCTCATTGTGCAATACAATGAGGAGCTCTATTTACAGTTTCTAAATGAACTTCCCTTCAAATTTGCGAACTAATTAAAGCAGAAAACCAAAAAAAAGAAAGAAAAAGCTAAAATCTTTCATATTAAATGTACTAGGTTGATCCAAAAGTAATGATAATTGGGTATTTCCTGTGCACATAAAAATATAAAATAAATGTTTTTTGCTTGCTCATGTATTCACTAAGTAATCACAAAAAAATCATATCAACAGGCCACGTTTCCAATTATTTACATTAATTTGAATGTGAACCGTGCGTGCCAGAATGTTTTCCGACGAAAAGAAGAAACAACGATTCGACATGTAGAGGGTAAATTTCTAAATTTTTAATGATATCAGGATAATTTTTTGTCACGTTTTGTGATCATGGACGTTACCCGAGTTCACCATGTTTATGCTGAAACCAAAAAACAAACAATGTCCTGGATGCGAGCTTCCAAAGTGACGATGAAGAAATTCAAAGTGAAAATCAGTAGGTTAGATTAAAGCGGTAGTTTTTTGGGACGCTGAAGGAATAATTATGGTGGAATATTTTAAAAAGGTAGCCACTTTATTGGGCTCTGAGTAAACAGACCAAATTAAAAGATTGCGGTAGGTTAGTAAGGAAAAGAGACATGGCAAACTGCGGACCTGAACGCTGTTTCACCAAGACAACGCACCAGATCACAAAGCGTCAGTTGCGATGGCTGCCATTCAAAAAAATGCTTGAACACCTACCCAATTTTTTAGATCTAGCTCCTATTTACTTTTATCTCTTTCCTCGGCACAAAAAACACTTTCTTAGCAATAAATTATTTTAAGACGACAGCGAAGTGATGGCCGCGTGGAGGGGTTTTTGTGGATGAAGTCAAAGTTTTTTTTTTAAGTTTAGGAAAAAAAATATTGAAGTATATTTTCTAGTTAGAAGACTATTTAGAGAAATACATAATTATTATAACTGTAATGACCTTGTTTAATATTGATTATCATTACTTTTGGATCAACCCATGTACATGGGAAATTCGTATCTCATACTAAATGTATGGGAGGGTTTCAAGTTAATTTTTTAGATATTTCTCGTTTTATTTTTAAAAATTTATTATGGCCATTTTACTCATTAGGTTTAATACTTTCGATATCAGTTTAAAGTTTTTTGATATCTGTAATAGTTACGGAATAATCGCCTGTGCACACTTAACGATTACACCCTGTATATGTATTTGCGAATGAGTGGATATTTTCACTGGCACGGCTCGACGTTGTAATTCACCGATAAATGCATACAAAAGTTCCGGAACGGACAGCGACATCCTTAGAGTAGAGCATTTTTTATTTATTTCTGCTCATTTTTTAAATTATTTATTCTTTATTGTACTTATACATCAGAATAGAGAGACAATAAAGAAAATAAACTAATATTTCTATATTAGTTTATTTACGTACAACCAAGGCACATACCTATTTTCTAATATTTATAATAAACGCGAAAGTTAGTAAAAAAGTATGAATAAATGAATGAATGAAAAATTCTTTATTGAACATCATATAGGCAATTTAAAACACTTAATAACTTATTTAACAATGTAGGACAGAGGGCGGCCTTATCTCTGATAGCAATGTCTGTCATGCAACCCATACGACTAGGACAAATGCTGAGTATGGTTAAGTATGGACGAAATGGTGTATATGTATGGATTTTTGCTACTCTTTCACGCGATAACCACTGAATAGATTTAGATTGCCAAAAACGCGATAAACCGCTTAACTGACAGCGCGGCGGAAGGACGAATATTTTTTTTAACAACACTGACTACTTTAAGATTGACTGTTTGCAAATTAAGGTGTTACAACCACGCCAATGATTGTATTTTTATGAAATTATGTGTAAGAACACGTATCAAACCAGGGAATCAATCTACTTAGCTAGAACTGATCGTAATTCAAATTATCACCTCAGTGTTTTCTATTTGTATTTATCGTAGATCATAAAATATACACATTGTGTAAACTAAAGCGTGATTTTCAGTTTTTAGTACAATTTACCATAAGAATAATAATATTCAAGCAATCATCAATGCATTTATGCATGATTATTAAAATTGATGATCACTTTAAAATTAAATCATTACAATATTAGTTCATGGGCGTAGCTAGCCATGGGCTCAAGGTGGGGCAACAATAAAAAATAGTACGTAACTAGCAACTGTATGTACCAAGTATGTACCCAAAGTTATATCCAGGTCTTCAAATGCTGATTTCTTCGCATTCCGAAGGCATTTGCGATGGCATTCGCGAAGGCATTTGCGGAGGCATTCGCGAAGGCATTGGCGAAGGCATTCGCGAAGGCATTTGCGAAGGCATTCGCGAAGGCATTCGCGATGGCATTTGCAAAGGCATTTGCGATGGCGAATAAGTGTAAAGTAAAAAGTATCAGTGAGTTGTAGAACGTGTAAAACAACAAAAGTGAAATTGGATAAGTTAGTGGGGTAACTAATTGGGGTACTATACTCATTTTTCTTGCAGTTCATGTAACATAGAAACCTCAGCTATTTTCTTTTTTCGTGTGTAATTCGTTATTCGAATTATTCTTATTCAAAACACCTTATTGTTCACCTACCACACCACGAAATAGATCCAAAAATATTCAGCCGTTTGGTCGCTGGGCGTATGTTTGGTTGTTACTTGTTAGGTGTTAGTCAGTCAAAAGAGTTAGTAGGTACTTACTTCAATTTTTAGATTTGGTTAGGTATCTACCTACCTTCCAGGTTAAAGCTAGAGTGGGGCAAGTGCCCCACCCTGCCCCACCGTGGCTACGCCCATGTATTAGTTCAGTGGATAAAGTAATAAATTAAGAACATTCAAAATACCTTTTTACATACACACTGAAAAATAAATAATAGAAATTTAGCACTAAGTCCTCTCCATGGGTTTCTCTGTGCACACTCGACCTCCGATCCTCACGGGAGGTAATTATGCATGGGCGCTTTTTAGCGCGTCCGTAGCCGAATAAAATATAAAACGAGCCACAACTAATGATTCCAATATTATTTTCCTATATGCCTACCTGTGAATATTCTTACTTATTCTGTTTTTGCAATAAAATAAACGTTGTTTAGAGAGGAAAATAGTTAATGCTATTTTTATTTATGAAAGTTATGTATGATATGTCAGTAATTAATATTCGAATAAGTAGGTACCCTACATCCTGGTATCCCTCGGGGCTCGGGTTGTGTTATGGAATTTTCTAGAATACTGGAATCTTAATATGTATGCAGTGCACTATGCAGCAATATAGATTTTTAACGCATTGTCAAAATCTATCATTAAAAAAAAGTATTATTTTGCAAATTATTACCAATAAACCTATGTTAGGTATTTAAAACTAAGTATATTTTTACCTACCTACCTTATATTGTTTCTTTTTATAAAACCCAGTTGCATAGCCATTGTGATATAAAATAAACTAATGGCCAATAACCAAAACCTTTACTAAATGTGATTTATAGAACAAAAATTATTATTTAAAAATCGTGAAAGCTCCATCATTTAAAACAGCGCCATCTATCGATACCACGTAAAACTACGTGCTCGTGAAATTTTCATGAGTTTCACACTTCGTTCACAACGTATGGATGGCGCTCTATTGCTGAAATCACAAAAGTTTTATAATTTTCAGCTATTTCTTAGATTTAAATAATTGTAATTTACAGGTATTACATTACGTAGGTACATACCTACTACTGCATAACGTTATTTTTGTATATGTACTGACTTACGTACTAGTGGTCCGCCCCGGCTTCGCCCGTGGTAGGTACATATTTCGCAATTAAATCTAGCCTATGTCCTTTCTCGGGTATCAAAATATCTCCATAGTCCATACCAAATTTCATGGAAATTGGTTCAGTAGTTTAGGCGTGATTGAGTAACAGACAGACAGACAGAGTTACTTTCGCATTTATAATATTAATATAAATAATAATAAATAAATAAATAAATATTATACGACATTATTACACAAATCGACCTAGTCCCACAGTAAGCTCAATTAAGGCTTGTGTTGTGGGTACCTACTAGGCGACGATAAATATAATATTTAATAAATACATATATAGATAATAACACCCAGACCCAAGAACAAATAATTGAGTTCATCACACAAATATTTGCCCTGACCGGGGATCGAACCCGGGACCGTCGGCTCAGTAGGCAGCACTTTACCACTGCGCCAACCGCGTCGTCAATATGGATTAAAAAATTATGCAAAAATCAACTGGAAAAGGGCGTTCACCATTTTTTCATAATTTCGGACACTTCTTAAATCCGCAATATTTATTCACGTGTCTGGTGTAAAGCCGGAACTATAAATTGGTCACAAAAACGCTGCCGGTGGCCCGCGGTCGAGGTGTCGTATTCTAAGTTCTATCCATCCGGCTGTAACGACCACACGTTCACTATATTTAACCTCTTAGTTTAAATTTGTAGTGACTGAAATGAAGAGACAAATGCAAATAAGTAAAAAATTGTGTAAGTAATACCTAGTGCGAATAAATGAAAAATTCTTTCTACTATAATACTATACCTAAGTACCACGCAATAAACGAAGAGACATTGAAATTATTATAATGTATAGGAAGCTTAACTTAAACTTATAAAAAAGTTACTTTTAATATTAATTCAATATTGAAAAAGTAGTAAATATTTCTTTTATATCCCATCATATTAACAAGACAAATTGATTTATTAATTCCTACTTTTCCTACTTCTACTAGTTCTTAAAACATCTTAAGAATTAAATTAACCATACTTAATATGTTATTATACATATCTAATTGAATATGTAACCTTTTTAGCACCTATTCAATAGAAAACAATCAAAACAAGCACTCATAAAGGATCTGCATAAGTAGCTACACTTTATCACCATTTATTGCCGCGACCACAAAGCGACACAACCCGCTAAACTTCATAAATCCGCCAATTTCGGCGTCATTTGTCGGTTGTCGCGTCACAATCGCGGACCGGACCTAAATCTCCGGACTCATTTCATATTTTCACAAGTCCATCTCTCACGCACCAATTATTCACTAGGGCCCTCTACCGGCCGTTTCCCGAAAGTAATGACCGGTGAAAACTAAATTACACGTGTTACAATCATTCTGTTTACGTGTTAGATTTTGGCGGGAATCATTTTATTTGGCCGCCCTTTGTTTTCGCTTGTGGTCAGCTAAACCGTTATGATTTGTTACTAACTAAATTCTGTTGTCTGTGTTCGCTGTTTGTGATATTGCGAATTTCTGGAATATTTACCGCGATAGATGATTGTTTAGAAATCCATAAAATATTATGATACGTGCTTAGCAGAGGTTGAATTAAAAGATTGTTCGTGGAAATCGGGTTAAAAAAATTATGTTAAAATTTTATTGCGTGATAAAATAGAGAAATGGAAATAACTGCTGAAGGTTAATTATTTTTATAACTTAGGTAGTTACCTCGCCAGCACCGATTAACTCTAAAAATTAGTGTACAAATACAATAAGTATCTATCATGTCTGATACAAAGCTTTCAATTCATTCGATACTCAGTTCTTACACTTATAATCTAATTATAAATTGTCCTGTATTTCATTCAAATCCACACAGCAGCTGCATTGCCTTGCACAAACAATTGAACCACGTTGAGGGCAAAAAGTGTCATTTAGAAAAACAATAATTACCGAGTGGGGTCGCGTGACCGTTTCCGGCATTTAGATTTATCGGTCACATGTCGGTGGCCATCCTGTTTGTTTTAATGTGTGGATACACAAAAAATTGGTGCCAAGCTGTCTGGGACTCCATTTTTTGCTGAAGAGAGAGGACAGATTGATGCATGTGTTAGTTTTAGGTAAATCAGTTTAAAGAGTTCAGATCATATTCGACAAACATACGTAGGTACTGTAATCATCTAAATATGCGCGGAAGAATAATATTCTTTATATCCATTTTTTCAAAGATTACGAATAGATACGAAGATAGAGAGTATACCCTACTTTTCCAAGTTACAAATTAAAGAAAAAGAAACATCTATATATTTGACAGCTCCGTTTGAAATATAGCAGTAATCCAAAATTAATAATGCACATGCAAATCTTCGCTAATTGTCGTATTTCCGAAGACACTCGAATCATTGAATCGTAAGAGCCCTAAACAACGAACTTGCATTTTACACCTTGTTCAAAAGAAATAGAAGTCAATTCATGGTCATACACAATCAAAAACAAATCGGGCGGTAGGTGACCGTAGCCTGTAAGTCAAAAAACTCAAAAATCCGTCAGTTGTCTTTAAATATTGGTGGTGACTGCACGTGTTCTCTCTGTGTGGAATTATATAGAGCTGCTATTACGTACCCTTCTTGGTTTTGTTATTAAAGGTGAATTGAATTAATCGATGAAATGATTTACACAGGTGATGGCAGTAGGGAAAGTGAAAATGAAGAAGAGTTCCGATGTATCTAAAATGTCAGAAATAAAGATAATCCCTGATTTTGATTGTTTTTATTTTTTTTGTAATTGTCATAATATTGAAGAATGATCATTACTGTAAATACTTTTGAACTGAGATTTTAATGATAAGATTAATTACATATATGGTTTAAATATAAACCTGTGTTTGAAAACCATACTT
This sequence comes from Colias croceus, assembly GCF_905220415.1. Lineage (NCBI taxonomy): Eukaryota > Metazoa > Arthropoda > Insecta > Lepidoptera > Pieridae > Colias > Colias croceus. The sequence goes on along the minus strand of NC_059551.1, from coordinate 7,103,166 downwards.
TATCTACACTAATATTATAAAGAGGAAAACTTTGTTTGTTTGTTTGATTGTGATGAATAGGCTCATAAACTACTGGACTGATTTTAAAAATTCTTTCACCATTCGAAAGCTACATTATCCACGAGTAACATAGGCTAGGTTTTATCCCGGAAATCCCACGGGAACGGGAACTATGCGGGTTTTTCTTTGAAAACGCGGGCGAAGCCGCAGGCGGAAAGCTAGTACAATATAAATTTTGTATTATTTTAACCTTCTTTTCTTCCATCATTACACCAGCTTCAGTAAGACACTTTAAAAGTACTATAAATTTTCCAAGTAAAACAATCCAACAAAGATAATATTATATTCGCAATTGTGGGGTTATACTCGCTATTTACTTACAAGGAATTATCGAAACAAAATCGTTACTTACCTACAAATACATATTAATCTCTTTTAGCACAAAACATATAATTTGACTAAATTATGCATGAAGAAAATGCATTTAACCGCTCTATATAGATATCATCTTCGGACTCTCCGAGAATATGACAGTTGCCGAACAGTGACGAAGATTTCTATGCGCATTATTACTTTTGGATTACTGTACTTACTAGATATTTCAAATGGAGCTAAATCTTAATATATATAAATCTCGTGTCACAATGTTTGTCCTCAATGGACTCCTAAACCACTTAACCGATTATAATAAAATTCGCACACCATGTGCAGTTCGATCCAACTTGAGAGATAGGATAGTTTAAATCTCAAATCGTTTTAGAGAAAGCGGGCGAAGCCGCGGGCGGTAAGCTAGTTGTTAATAAATTTCTATTAGGTAGACTTTAAAAAAGGGGCCGTTAGTTCTACATCTAAATGCATGGGCCTGTGATAAGATTGAACTCTATTTAGGTAGTTCAATTCATAGATTTTGAACCTGTCTTATGATATCTGGTACACAACAATGTGTACCAAATTACAAATATCATAAGACAGGTTCAAATCGTATATTTGCAAACCGGAATATTACATTGTACTCAACGTATTAATTTATCCATAGCTATATAAATAGCCATGACTTGGTTATATTTGACGTATGCGTAATGAAATGGAGTGTGTATTTATTAACTTAATTAAGACGTCAGTCGGGCCCCGGGGATCCGGCAGATTTCATCAAGATCATATCTCTGGAACAATGGTGTGGGGTGCCGTGTGTATGTAAATATGTTTGCGTGGATATCGCATCTTTTTGCGTTATATGAACGAGAAAATGGAGGTAATTAAGATGATATGTAATTTTAAAGGATATCATAAGAGTTAATTTTCATGCATAGGTACTGCATAAAAAAATACTGATAAACAATGGAAAAATGCTAAAATAATTAATACTTTGTATATTCTTTATTATCTTGTAGGTAGTTGGCATCCAACTTTAAAATCTATACATATTATAATAAATCTGTAGAAGGGTCAATTCTGTACATTGAAAATATTGAAAAAATAAATAGCAGGGGGTGTTACTGGATCGATACCAAACCCAAATATGTGATTAAAAAAATTTTTGTCTGTCTGTCTGTCTGTCTGTCTGTCTGTATGTGAAGGCATCACGTGAAAACTAGCGGTTCGATTTCGATGAAACTTGGTATAATTATACCTTATTATCCTGGGCGTAAAATAGGATACCTACTTTTTATCCTGGAAAAATACGTAGAAAAAAATTAATCTTAATTTTTCAGTTTTATCCATAGACGTTGTTCCGTAGAACCGCGAACACACGTTGCGTATTATTATAGGCCTAGCCGTATTTGGGAATTGGGTCCAATAGATATTTATAAGATGTTATTGACAGAGGTACTCAAAATGGAGAAATAACCATCCACGCGAAGACCGACATCCGCGCGGACGGAGTCGCGGGCGGAAGCTAGTTAAAAATGAATTTTAAAATATAGAGTTCATTAATTATTAGGTATCTACTAAGGGCCGATTTTTCAATGCTTGGATAAAACTTATCCGTCCAATAAAGTATTACATGTTAATATTAAAATGTAGTAAAACCGGGCAATTAGAATACGTTTTTAAAATGGTAGTTTTATACATTATTCGACGAATAAGTTTTAACCAAGGATTGAAAAATCAGCTCTTATTCATATATTGTTCAACATATAGAATACTTATAAATAGCACTAACTATACATTAAACAGTAATTAATCCTCTTTGTGTTTCGTATGAGGATGTTAGAAATTTAATAATTCTTAGCAATAATGAAACATTATTAACGACGTAGCGAATATGAGACGTCTAAAGAATTGACTTGTGTATGGGAGTTAAACAAACGACGCAATTATAGGAGTAATTATATCCTATCTTCTATATAATGTCAAGTTTATGATCACAGATTATTAATAATAAATTTTTATTGATGAAGAAAGTTCAAAATGCGAGTTTAGTAAAACGCATTAATTTTTTTTTTAATACTTTAGTAAACTGCAGTATCAAAGCAAATAGGTACATTAATTTTATAACTCTATATATAAATATGACTACCTTGTAACTAATAAACATCTCAAACGTAAACCTGAACTGTTTCTTCTTATTTTCTAATGAAATTATATATTTTATATAAAATTTTATATACACATTTATTATTATAAATTATATTTGAATTTTCTGTTTACATCGCACACTGCTATCACCAATCACCATGGTATTAATCTTAGCGAGGGGCTGCAATCCGATAAGCGGATATATTGTGTACACTTATGAATTTCTAGGTACCTACATATTGTTGCGAACAAAACATTGCGGTAACAAATGTAATAGGTAGATAAATCCCAGATAGAGTTTTCTAGACTGTGGTAGCGTTTAGCTACTATTATGTATTCTGTGACTGTGGTGAGCATATGATCGAACGTTTCAGTCTCAGTAAAACTTGTGGATGTCGGTCAATATACGTACACGATGAATAATTAAACGCAGGCATTGGCTAATAATTAAGTTTTATAAGTACCAATATATTCTTAACTTCTTGTTCCAATTAGAAAATTTACGGTTATATAGAACCATGTTAGAAACCACTACTGTCGAATCACTCCTTAGTTACATCCAATTCAATTAGACCACCCAATGTTCTACGTCGATCCAATTCCTATATTTGTCAAGGATTTCCAAACGATCAGGCTAAACCTCCCGCAATATATTACTCAGACAGGCCTCGGTAATGAAGACAACACTCTACAAACTATAATACGCCATCTAAATGCACCGTCGACAGGCATAAACAATTGAAATAATTATTGGGATAAGCCGACGGGATCAGCCAGACCCTCGAGATTCTAACCCTTCCGAGAATCTGACAACGTCTTATGCAAATTCACGAACTTAACTACGATTACATTTACTTAAAACAACTAAACTGGATTTGCGATCCAATTTGAATCTTATTAGAGGGTGTCAGGTTTTATAATTAAAAGTGGTAAGTGGTAACTTAGAGCTTTTTGGAGTTAGGATACATTCAATTGGCCCTAGGCTGTGATAACGCAACTTTAATTTATAGCTAGACAGTAAAATGTTACATCAGGATACAATACACGTAGTTACCTAAATATGTTGCTCTAGTTCTTATGTTAATTATTAAAAATAACGATAATGTAGGTGTATAAGAATTGTACAAATTAAGACTATTGTGATTTATACAAATGAGACAACTGTATCGTTATCCATTCTTTAAAATCTGTTGAGATACGTTTGAAGTAATGAGGAAGTAAATAAACTTATCTACATGAGAAATATTAATTGAATTTATCCGCAATGTGAACAAATTGATTGAATTTACATTCGTATTAAAATGGTATTAAAATGGTATATATCTTAGGTGAAACGATTCCATAAGTATAGGTATGGTTTAATTTGTATTGCTTACAAAATTGGGACCTTATACAGCAAATTAGCACATTGGAAGAAATTCATTCTATATTTTCTGTACACAATATGATGTTGATCCTTTTTACTATATTATACTTATCTAATAATTCACACATAATAAATTGTTTATCAAGTAAGTTAGAACATTTAACTACCTCTCACGGCAATCACGTCAATATAAGATATCCTTTCATTTTTAGGAACTGGTAGTAATAATATCATTAAACTTAACGCAGTAATAAAAATTCGTATACAACGTACTAATAAATTTAATTTAAATAGATACGAATACATCTTCCACCCGGAACATTCACATTTAAATGTGGTTTAGTGAACGTACAGACATTGATGATGTTCTTTTTATACTTGAGATTTCTCGTAGCATTCGTAGGTACTGTCTGAAAAAAAATATTGAGAACATTTAATTTGTACGTGTAATTTTGTTTTATTAAATTACTGAATAATAATGTCGCCTATTCAAATGATTATCGATCTTAATTAAAGAAGAAAATCGTATAATTTTTTTTGTAGGTAATATTATATTTCAGCCATATTAATAAAAAGTATAAAATTATAAAGAGAAACAGTGTTCTGATTAATAAATGATGAATTACGATGTGCCATATTTTCTTATAAGTTGTATACTGGATATTCAGTTCCTATAAGATGGAATAAAATATATAGGTAGGTATATTTGACCAAGATTCCTATAAGTATCGTGTAGAATATTCAGTTCGTAAAAGAATTATTATGTAGATGGGTCCATACTCCACAACTATGCGCTTACCTACCGTCGTCAGTCATGACAGAAGTAACAACTTTTTAACGTATCGGTCAACCAGTTATATCAGAGTAATTAATTAATATCTACTTCTTATTCTGAGTGGAGAATAAAAAAAGAACACATTCATCAACTAGCTTTCCTTTTTATTTCAAGTCCTAGTCCACTTCGCAACCTACACCAAAATAATGATAAAACAAAGCAACGTCAATGTACTCGTACCGTTTTAACGACGTAGGAAGCGGTTACATCAAAAAGAGATCCATCCCAGTGTGAGGGCTAAAAAGGGCCGGAGCAGCGGTCGTTACGAAATAATGCCCCGAATCAGAGTTTCTGCTTGGGTGGCCACCGATAACAATTATTGTTTTCACCCGGTATTTGCGAAAGGAAACACTGCCAAAATATCTAATTGGAATTTCTAATTAGACATCTGAAGCGCGGCCTAATTAGTTTTCAATGGATGCGTTTAAATTATATTGTTTATGATGGTTTTTGAGTTAAAAGTCAAACCACAGTTAAAAGTGAATAATTTAATTAAATAACAGTTTATTTAGTTTATTAAACAAATAATGGAGTTATTGATAAAAATATGGTAGTTAGAAACAATGATATTATATAATCAACAAGGGTTAAAAATTAAAGCGTGTGCTTGCGTATAGAGATATTTGTCATTTATTTGCTTTCTAGTCGTTTTTGTAATCAATTCGATTTAAAGTTCATTAAAATTTCTTTCAAATCAAAAAACAAAACATTCATTTAATCAAAATTAATTACTATAAATATAATTATTAAAACTCAAAATCTTTCGCTTAACAATATTAACGACACTACAATAAAAACAATGCGCAACCGAATATTCTAAAATCTAAACAATGCAATATTGCCAACCCTTTGCCATAAATTGCAAGTGCGATCGCTATTTAAAACACACGGTTTCAAGGAGCAGACACGAGATGTCCGAGGGTCCGTTTGACCGTGGTCCGGGAAGAAAGGGCTCATTTTCATTAGCCAGCTAAGCGTTAGAATATACGTAGATTTATATTCAAATTGCAGTGGTTCTCAACATCCTACTTAATATTATAAATGCGATAGTTTGTGAGGATGTGTGTGTGTGTGTGTGTTTGTTACTCTTTCACGCAAATACTACTGAACCGATTATAATGAAATTTAGCACACATATAGAGGGTAACTTGAATTAACACATAGGTTTTATCCCGGAAATCCCACGGGAACGGGAACTATGCGGGTTTTCTTTTGAAAACGCGGGCGAAGCCGCGGGCGGAAATCTAGTGTTTGATAAAATGTAGTATTATGTAGTGTTCGATTCATTTAATGCAAACATTATAGTACTCGTATTTACAATGAGGATTATGCAATGAAAGTGTTTAATTGCATCACTTACAGTAACTCATTAATTAAGTTAAATATGTCGTAATTTTATCAATATTGTAGGTATGTAATTGCAGCAAACTAAATCACTAAGGACAATATATTTTATACTGTACTGTTGAATAATGAGCAAACACTAACGTCTTACAATATAGTACTTCCTGTGTGTTCCTGTGTGTCCTGTTTAAATTAGTTACAATAATATTTACAGTTTTAATAAAATGAAAAAATCCTAGCAATATAAATATTGTTTTTATCATCTTCATGTATGTAATTTGAAGATATTTACCATTACATCATACTTATGCATGTTTTACATCTATAAACGTCTATTATATCATATTAGCAGTAATAAATTACTCTAAAGTTTGACAATCCACGCGTAGAGAGCGAGGGAGTCCAGTGACCCTTTCGTTTGAAGTGGACAAGGTGCTTTTTGCTTGCACCGGCTTTATTCCGCACCTTAGAAACCACGCTAGGCATCCTCTTTCTTTGAATTAACTTGTAAATAACATATGATATAGCAAGTCTGTTCCATTATTTATTTATAGAGTACTAGAGGTCCGCCCCGGCTTCGCCCGTGGTACATATTTCGCAATAAAATGTAGCCTATGTCCTTTCTCGGGTATCAAAATATCTCCATACCAAATTTCATGCAAATTGGTTCAGTAGTTTAGGCGTGATTGAGTAACAGACAGACAGACAGACAGAGTTACTTTCGCATTTATAAAACTACTAGTAAGGATAAAGAGATAATTGATTAATTATCCATGTTATAAAATAGGTATAAGTAAACTTTACCGATAGTTTGAAAATTACTTCATCAACAGCTTACTGCTTTTACCTGACTGACTTAGATTATGATATATTTTCCTTTGCGAGCAGCTAGTATTGTCTACATTTGAGTAAATTTAACATCAATCAACCATGTTCTACGGGTACTTTCACGGAAAATGTGACACTGTATCCACTTGATGATCCAAAAATGTCTTTGACAAGGCCATACAGCCTTTGTATTTCACGTAAAGGGCGACATGCCCCGCCATTACACCCCACGAGGGCGGACTTGTTTTAAAATGTAGGAAATTAAAGTTTCTTTTTTCGTTGAAACAATTCTAAACTCGACACCAACTTCTGTTTTAGCGTCCTCACATGTTTGCTGAAGTTTTAAAAAAGTTTGATGGGGACTTTTAAATGCCGTTTCACTTTATCCCCGCAATAAGGGTTAATATTTTAATTGGGATTGTGTACTCCAGGGCTTGGGTTGGTGATAAATTTTATGAGAGATCTAAATGTTGTTTTTATTCACGTTTATTTTGTTTAAATATTCTGCTAAATTGGGAAATTTAAAACTAACCGTCTATTGCGTTCGCTGCTACGCAAATTATGCTAAGTTTCGTAGCAGTGAACTATTAAATTATAACATTATCGTCTTAACTTACTATAATACTAGCTGTCCGCCCGCGGCTTCGCCCGCGTTTTGAAAGAAAGAGTTTTCCCGTTCCCTCAATATGTAGAATTATTATCAAGCGTAAATTCCGCACACGTCCATCACGTAGGGAGCCGACCGCGCGAGTAAGCCGCGCGGCAAGTTTATTTCGTGATCTTAACCCCCCTCCCGTACCCCTGCCCGAGTGACGCCTACAACGCATAGCTAGCCGAATACAGTTTATTTTTTAATTTTTTTTTAACTCGTGATATCTTTTGAATGGATTGTCAGAATCGAATAATTTAAAAAGTAATATAAAGATATTGAAGCAGTCTTAAATAATACATCGTTTATTTTGATAAGGGTTAATACCAAGGTACAAATAAAGAGCTTTTTGTAGCGGTGGTATTTTAATTTCTTTTTTTCAATAAAAAAACGCTTATTGTGACATGACTGTAATAGTTAGAGATATGCTGCCGCTGATTTTTTGTAGATAATGGTGTGTTCTAAAAAAATGTAGTATATCATTTTGTTCTATCATCAATAGTTTTCGCAGCGCACGCGATGTAAGGTAGTTTTTTGATATTTTTTTCACACCTTGGATTACGTTATCGTAATTTTAGTAAGGATGCCTATTTTTTTTGAAAATGAAATATAGCCTATGTCACTCAGAAATGATGTAGCTTTCCAACAGTGAAAGAATTTTTCAAATCTGCCAAGTAGTTTCGGAGCCTATTCAATTCATACAAACAAACAAACAAAAAATCAAACCTTTCCTCTTTATAATATTAGTATAGATTTAACAATTCTCATCTGTTCTATAATTTAAATTAAAGATTATAATGAATATGCAGCATCATATAGGCATAGGTATAGGTAGGTAGTTAACACATGTATAAATACTGCTAGGTACTACGAAAGTTTCTACCGCTTGGAATGTTAACAATGTGTACCAATAACTCAGAGCATTCAAAAACATGAGAGAATTCAATTGGTTGTTGACAATCGAATTCTCTGAGATTTCTCTGAGAGAAATTATTTTTTACTTATCTATTTTTATATATTAAGCATAAAATGTCTTCTTGTTATCCATACAAATTGAAGCCTCGATCATTCCATCTCAGCCAGCTCTATCAAAGATATAAGAACATCTCCAATTCCACTCTAATCATCTTAACTGCATCAATAACACACAGTTCTTTTACTCCATACTCAACACAAGACAGTCACTCAAAGCTAATAAAGTTGCTCGTAACGGTCCACTAGCGGCAAACGATCTGGATTGTATATTATTGTAGCAGCTAGGTAGTCCAATTAATCAGTCTGTGCGTGCAGTGGCGGCTTGGTAATTAGATTTAAGAACAAGCAGGCGTCAGGCGGAGAATAGCCGGCATTAATTTGAGCTCTCTAACGAGGGCGACGGGCGACCGACTGGGACCTTGCACTTCTATGGGATGTGTGGAGTAGCTGTTTGTTACTTTTTTTTGTATCTTGCTCTTGTTAGATTTTTGGATTTTTTGTTTGACTGCTTAATAAAAGTTCAATTTGTAAATTACACATTTATAATTCTAACTCTACTTTTAAAATGAGTTTCGAGAAAAAATAATCTCCAATAAAATTAAACTGTCACACATTTCACTTGCATATCCTTTTTGTTAATTTTACATACAGTATCATAGGGGTTATAAGCCTACAGACTGTACTTAAGGTAGAAAAGAAATTGTTGAGTAGTATTCATAACTTTGCAAATAACTGTAAACACTTTGACAGAAAAATTGACTTTAGCATAATATTTTAGTACATAATTATATCACATTTAGCTTTATTTAATTAGAAGTCAAATTTACTCGAAAAAATAAATAAAATCAAGCGTCTCTACAGTTTCCGCTGTGCCGGCGTAGTCCAGCGTAGCATCGGTCTACGCGTCCACTATGCTATGTTTATTGCAATCTGGTGGCTAAATGCTGCTTACCCGCCGTACCCTCTTTGTTATACCCGATTTTAGACCTTAAATATTTATGGCGTTTTCATTGTATTCCTTTATTGTTTTAAGTTTTAAAATTGTTCATTATTTACTTGTTATTGTTCATTATTTACAGAATGGGATTTATATTTTATTTGCAGGTATAATAATATGATGTACCTAGGTAATGTAGGGATAGTAATTTATAATACTTAATTTAAACAATTAAATATCTATCATCATAGCATTAAAATAATGCAATGTATCAATATTTCTATTCATAATTTAAAGCTGTGTTTTAAACTGTTTTTGATATTGTATCTAAAATTATTATAGCATTTAAAACATATTTTAGCATATAATTATGTACCTACTAAAAGTGCATAAATGCGTAAATAGTAATAGTTTTAATAATGGTAACAGTGTCTCTCATGTCTGTCACTAATCTAATGCTGTGAATATTCTTACGATCTTTCACTTAACAATATTATTTAGAGGCATATTACACCCTCATCACATTCAACTGCTATTCAAAATCATATTTCCATAGAATTAAAATCAATAACGTAATTTCGCAATCTGCTTATCCTTTGGTCAGCGAAAGGGTTGTTGAACTATCTCCCGAGGGCGATCCCTTGCAAACAATGCGCCCTATGTGTACTCGGACTTAAATAAAAGGTTTGATTTTGTGTTGTAAGGGCCACGTTCAATATTTACTGAGCGAACCTATCTGCATACCTTTCAGCTTTGTGGACTGAATGTATTGTTTTTATTTTATAGAAATGCCTGTTCAAAGTAGGTACCTACTGTGTCCAAGCTTATCATTTTTGTGAAGTTAATGAAGAAGTTAAATATTTTTGTATCAAGTGTTATCAATAGTGCATCAAAACAATTGAATTCTATGTACGAAGTTTTATCTATGGCTTACAAAATTAGTCAAAACAAACTTAAAATAATTAAGTATTTTTTAAGCTTACGTAACTATCCTGTCATTAAAATTAGCATTGGTAACCTGATTTTTATTCGTTCATCTTAATTATTATTATCATAGCAGTAATGTAATCAGAAGTAAAATGAAAAACTTTTCAGGGTTTTTATAAGCAATGACGATAATTTATTTCAATTTATTTGAAAATAAATACAGAGGATATAGGTACACTAGGTAGTGGAAGTATTAGAATATTGACATTGTAAGTACTATTGTCATAAATTGTATATGTATCCTATAGTCAGAGTCTGCCTATACGTATAGTACCTATAAGTATATTAGATATGTTACTCACTTTCTAACATAAAATCTAAAGCGTCAAGGAGAAAACGTCACGAAAGTTCCATGTATTCTTGGTAACTCATTAAAACTAGCTGTGTGACACTTAGAAAGTTTCCCAATCACGAACTAAGCCAGTATGTGAAATCAGCAGCTGTTAAAGTGCGTGATTAAAGTTTCAGTTAAACAGGGCGTCAAAACTACTGTGTGTGTGTTTGTGTATTACGAGGGTGATGATGTGTGTGTGAAATACAGTTAAATGAAAAACTTTTCCTTAAAAGTTCCGGGTGCATTATTTATTTCGGATTTTAAAATTCTATATTAATCATAAAAAAATTATGAACAGTTGTTGAAGTAAAAACTTGAACCAGGAAACGTTGGAATTGTTACTGTTGGTACATGTGCAAATTAGATTAAATCCAGAAGCTTATATCTGATTAAATAAATAAAGACAATTAATATTTGAGTGACATTTAATTGAAAGAAAAGTAACACAGACAATCACTAAATTAAGTATTAACAACAAACGATATTATTTGCAGTTCGCTTTAAATAATACATTGTTAGAATACAATAAATACCACACATCACTTCACCTAAACTGTCCGATATCCTCCGCTCAACAATTCACAAGAGCTTAAAATCTAGACTCATCCCTTAAGCAGATTGGATATATACAGGGGTGGTTAGACTGGCTTCGTTACCTCGAGACACCCTAATAAAAGTTATTAGATTGATTATTAAGATGCCACGTAAACAGTTTATCAAAATAATCTTTCATATAATATTATGCTAATATCTTATTTAAAAATATTGTGATCACTTTTGCACTTTTAATTGCTCTTAAAGTGATCACTAATTTTCACGATTAAAATAATGAAATGAATGAAATATAAGTTATTCAGTTAGTGAATTTATTTGGAATTTAAGTATACATATAGATTGGAAGATATTGACAAATAGTATTTTGTTAGCAAATTAAATGAAAATGTGAATGTAAAAATGTTTCATGTAGCGTAGGCGTAAATCGTAGCACGCGGGTGTAGCGAAAATAAAAGTTTTGTATTGTGACTACTTTGCAAGTAAACTTTTATTAAAGTTTGGATATTAACATCTTATTGTTGATTTTGTCTTGATAAAAATTATGTACTACTAGCTTACCGCCCGCGGCTTCGCCCGCTTTCTCTAAAACGATTTGAGATTTAAACTATCCTATCTCTCAAGTTGGATCGAACTGCATCTGGTGTGCGAATTTTATTATAATCGGTTAAGTGGTTTAGGAGTCCATTGAGGACAAACATTGTGACACGAGATTTATATAATATATTAAGATGTGTATAGCCTTATAAGGATTTTTGTATAATGTACATTTTTTTTAAATATCTATGAACTCTACACATGCTATTTGATACCTATTATAACAAGAGCGAGAGTTTTTACAATAAATACTTAAAACAGTGAGTTATTTTGTACGTATTGATATCAGAAGAGTATTAGTTATATAACAGATCAGAGTAAATTTGGAAAAAAAATATTTTAAGTTTCTGCAAAAACTTTTAAAGTACATATATACAACACTTTCACTTTCCATCTATGCCATCACATACAATTTCAATCACATTGATACATTGCGAAGACGATCCCGACAGCGGATGGAAGAGGCTGCGAGGACGAGTGTCAGTTACTACGGTGACTGCTAAATGCCGCAAGAGGCGCGTGCATCCCGCTTGCTCCACCGCATTCGGGGCACCTCTCGCTCGCGCCGGCGCGAACACGTGTTTATTTGTATGTTTTATCCTTCGGCGGCTTTAAACCCAACCCACCCCGACCGCAAAGTGCGCTACGCCGCCCGCCGCGCCCGCGCCGTTGCCGCCTCTCTCGCCGCTGCCGCGGAGTCGCACCGACTCGCCCGCGAAACTTTGTCCGAAGTCGACGAGCGCGGACGTACATCGCGTATTAATAGCCACCGCGAGCGGACACCGCAATACGATCACGGCCCACTGCGAGTCTCATCCCGACCGCGCTCTACGACGCACGCACCCCTATCGCTCACTTGTAACCCTTCTTAGCGACGCGTTCGATTCGAAACGTCGACGCAACTCGACTCCCGAAAAGTATGCCGGTCGCGACGAAAGTGAGAGGGACGTGCGTGCGATTGTAAATACGGGGCACAAAAAGTGCCGCCGTCATTGAAACTAGTGAAAAGTTTTTTCACCGCGCGCGGGGGAGACACCCCTCACGGCCGGAAAAAATCTGCCCCTCACGTCCCTCGCCCCCGAACCTTTCATTCACCGGGAAAAAAGTGTGGCAAGGCCGCTCCGTGACGTCATCGCATCTAGTAGCCACGCGTGTTTCCTAGCAACGTGTCACACCATCAGTCAATCAGTGCAAGTTCTAATGTGTTACGATGAGTGGCCGTAAGTCGTCGCGGTCGTGACCGGAGTGGGTGGTAGTGAAATGTAGGGAGTGCGAAGACGGTGGACCTTATGTGTAGCACACAGCGGGCGCGGGTGTCGAGGATGCACCTGACGGGGGCATCGAGTGGCGCGGTGTCACCGGACACCAGCTCCACTCTGCTTCACGAGACGTATACTAAGATGACGTCCGATATACTCGCCGAACGAACTTTGGGTGACTTTTTGTCGGAGCATCCTGGAGAGTTGGTGCGGACGGGCAGTCCGCACTTCGTCTGCACGGTGCTGCCTCCTCACTGGCGGTCGAACAAGACGTTGCCGGTGGCGTTCAAGGTGGTAGCACTGGGGGACGTCGGCGACGGCACGCTGGTGACTGTGCGGGCTGGGAACGACGAGAACTGCTGTGCAGAGCTGCGGAACAGCTCAGCGGTGATGAAGAACCAGGTGGCCAAGTTTAATGACTTGCGATTCGTCGGCCGGAGCGGTCGCGGTGAGTGCTGAAGGTGCAGTTATTGTTACACATGACATGATATCTACAACAATAATGTACCATGAATTTTTAATAGATTTTTATAATTACTACAATCAAAGCATATAAATCTTTGCGACAATTTATCCATATAAGCTTATTTAAAAATATTTCATTAGAGTTATATAAAACTAAAAAAGGTAAATGCAACAAAATAGCACTTAATTCACACCGCGTATTAGCGCAACAATCGTGAATTTAATACAACAAAAATAATAGACAATAATTAAAATTGACAAACACTTACCAAAACCTTTTAAACAAAACCCACAACACTAACCTTGAAAACAGTCAAGAAAAGCGAACAAAACAGTGTCAAATATGGCATTCAAATAATCAAAGTGCGGGAAAAGTTCGCGACATTGCAAAAGGTTGGAAACTTTTTCCGAGGTACTTAAGGAAGTCGGATGAATGTCAAGTAGGGCGGGATTGCCCCGCGGCCGCCTTAAGAAGTTTGTGTTTACAATTGCCTTGCGAACTTTTACAACTTTTTTCAAGGGATATTTAGCGCGTAATCGTTTTAACTGTTGGTTAATGTTAATTGTGTTGCTAATTATATTTAATAGTAATAACGTTACTTTATAGAAAACAAATGTGATATTATTTAGCGTCAAAACTAAATCAATTGATTATTATTTCTGTAATTTAAATTATTGCCTTTTGCTATATCTATTGTTATAAATTATAATAACAAACGATAATAATAAGAATTGTTTAAGGCCAGCAAATGATATTTTTTGTTAACTGGGGCGTTTTAATTTACTTAATATTAAGCTGCATGGAATAAAAGCCTAAGTTATAAAATTTGATTAAATTAAATAGGTACGTACCTATTCATTATCATACACAAATAACAACGATATTTTCGTTATAAATTCAACTTTATAAATCGCACAAATATTCAAGCAGGTTATTTAAAAATATTAATAATATAAACATTTCCTTGCAAGTATTTATTAAATTTACTGCAGATTATTAATTTATTCACATTCAAACCATTATACCTACTATTAATGAATATTTCTAAATATGATTTTAGATTCGTTTTGTTAACACCAAAACAATCCAGTTTTAAGTCAGTCAAATCCAACGTTTTATCAGTTCAAGGAGACACAAACTATGTTTAAGCACTAAAACTTAATCACCACTCCTTAACCACCAGCCGGTTTCACAGCTTCTGGATAAATTCTGTTTAGGTTATACCCACAGAACATATAAAGTGAGGTACCTGTGCCTGCCAGTAGATAAAGTGTCAATTAGGGACTAGGGTATCAGGGAGTGTCTGATACCCTATCAGCGGGCGATGTTACCAGCCCTACCTTGGTATGCATAGATTTATGAAAATAAATTAAGTAGGATTAGGTTACCAGGAAGTATGGCACAATATCACATCACTGCATAAAAACTAAAATGTCACCCGACGCGTCTGTCTGTCTGTTCGCGATAGGTAGGTAAACTGAAAAAGTACTGCACTAATTTTCATTCTGTTTTAACTAGTGGATAGCGTGGTTCCCACGTAAGGTTTATTTATCTTTTATTTATTGGTGTTTTAGATAAGGCGAATGTTTATTGTAACTTTATTAAAAAGTAGCTATTAGATAATACATGATAATACCATGTAATTCAAATAAACATTTACTTTTTCAACTAGAAGTCTAGTTGAAAAAGTAAATGAAAGTAAAAAAGTAAAGGAAGTCCTTTAGAAGCACTTTTGAATTGTCAAAATACATAAATTGATATTAACTAGGTAACTCTGCAGTTGCACTTTTAATCATATTAAATCAAAGATTATCAAATTTTCATTTCATTTTTTCATAATATATCACAATGATTATTGCAAAGAACTGTCCTGTGGTTCTTAAGGTGACTAGTAGAGCAAAACGCGAGTTTGCTGCTAAATTATAATGCTTTAAAGTATATGATTAACTGCAGTAAAAAATCTCAGATAAATATATGATATTCTTCAGGAGATAAACTAGTTAGATAGTGTGTTGAAAACACAATACAACTTATTTTACTCGATAGAAAAAAATCACAAAGGTACCTCTAAAAAAATCTTTTGATGCTTTAAAACCATACTAAACAATATGCAATCATTCTGTTTTTTCGGCAAATAATTCTACAAGCAACATACTAAGATAAATACTGTGTTATTTTTTTAGTTCAATCAATAGATTTCGTGTAAATCGCAAATTCTTATTCCCAAACCAAAAACGTACGCATGTGTGTGTGAACGCCTGTGTACCGACACTACCGGCCTAGGCCCGTTCGTAATGATGCGTGTATGGCGTCGGGCTGCAGCTGTGGCGCGGCGTGTGTGTGTGAGTGGAATGAAATGCTTACTCAGGGCAGCGCCTTAAGCGACAAGTTCCATGGATTTTCATCTTGATATCGCACCACGCACCCTCGAAGGTGGACAGCCCCCCGGAATAGAAAATATTTGAATGGGGAATTTATAAGCATTACCGACTGACTGTAGAATCGCTGTTAGGAGATGTAACAAATGGATAGGAAATTCGAATGCATTTTCAAATGACTGACGATTTCTGCGCTGGGATGCTTCGCGGGCTGCTTGCAGCCCGCGCACTACGCTCCCTCGAAGGTGGACAGCCTCCCGGAGTGGAAAATACTTGAATAGGGAATTTTTAAGCATTAACGACTGACTGTAGAATCGCTGTTAGCAGATGTAACAAATGGACAGAAAATTCGAATATATTTTCAAATGACTGCCCTTTTACTTCAACCCAGGGGCAAAAGGGGCTCGCGGGCTGCTTGCAGCCCGCGCACAACGCACCTTCGAAGGTCGACAGCATTCCAGAATAGAAAATATTTGAATTGGGAATTTATAAGCATTACCGACTGACTGTAGAATCGCTGTTAGCAGATGTAACAAATGGACAGAAAATTCGAATATATTTTCAAATGACTGCTCTATTCCTTCAACCCAGGGGCAAAAGGGGCACGCGGGCTGCTTGCAGCCCGCGCACAACGCACCAGCTAGATCAGATAGCTCTCACTTTTAACACAGTTGACAGATATGTACTACGTACACTTTTAATTAGTAGCAGTCGTGGAGGTACATTGACGATGATAAGTTGATAACTAAATGGTTACAAAACCAATCTAATTTTAATTGGTACAGAGCAATCATTTTTTTAAGCTATTGCATAGCTTCTATCGCGGGCCTTGAGCGCGGGGACCGAATCGAGAAATTCAGTAACGAAAAACCTCACGCTCCCCCACTCCGACGGGCGGAGGTGTGGCTTGAAGGTGTGGGGGAAGGAAGGTGGAATTCCTCCATCGAAAAAGGAGGATTCTCGACCAGTCTACTCGACTGGCCGTTAAGGCCCCAATGAATGATGTCGGAAAGTTGCATATATAGCTCTGTAGAGAAAAAATTTCGCTTGCGCGATTCAGAGCGAGGTGTCGCTACAAAGGCATAGCATGCAATAGGTTTACCGCGGCAGTCCCCGAGTGCCACATGTCGTTTTTTTATTAAAATATACTTTTCAATAATACCATGCAATAGTTACCAAGCCCGACCCGCTTTCCCAAAATTGCGATGATAGATCGACTACCTACTCTAATGCTTTGGCTTGTGTAATGTGTAGATTATTTTATAACTTTCGACATCCTTCATCATTTCATAAAAATACAAGCGCTTAATTATTATAGTCTGACGTCTGTAGAAGAGTCAATTCTGTACTATGAAAATAATGAAAAAATAAATACTTGATCGATAATGTTACTGGATCGATACCATACCCAAATACATATAATTTTTTTTTATAAGATGTCAATGTCAGAGTTACTCAAAATGGAGAGGTTTATTTCTCCATTTTGAGTAACTCTCCACGCGAAAATCGACGTCCGCGCGGACGGAGGGGCGGAAGCTAGTCGCTTATATCATGAATCATCGTCACGTTAAAAAATCTTATCTAGCTTCATAATTTTGACTGCTTTTCTATTGCTTAGTTTTTCACCAATTCTTTTTCAGTCGTTTTTGCAATTCGTTAAAGATTACAGGTATGCACAATTTTTTTTGTTAGGATCATTGAGATATACATAATATGGAGACGATACCGCCTACATCACTTATGTTCTGCTCAACATACGCCATATGGCGTAACTGCACGCTCATTTTTTATTTGTTTTAAAGTGAAACGCATCAAATATGCCTTTGTGTGTGTTACGATATTGCACAAATAATACGGAAAAGTGCAAAGGAATAACTTTCATCGGTAAGTACCTAACTAGATAATAATTTTTAAAACTTAGAGCAAAAAAATGGCGCACTGATTTTGTTCGTGGTGTCTCCTCCATACGTAGGTAGGAATATTATCTCAATGGTTAGGATGACCCGAGGCCTATGTGCTTCAGGCATGCAGGCCATCAAAAAATCTGAAACACAAATTAAACATGTTAATAATTTTTGCAGAGCTAGAGGCAAAGGATAGACAGGCAGAATACTTATCCTGATTTTTCTCTCTTCTCTCTTAGATTTCAGTTTACATTTAAATGAATGTAAGCTAGTAAAAAATAATCTATACTATAATATAATAATAATATTATAAAGCTGAAGAGTTTGTTTGTTTGAACGCGAATCTCAGAAAGGAACTACTGGTCCGATTTGAACAATTCTTGCGGTGTTAGATCTAAGTCCATTTATCGAGGAAGGCTATTATATTATATCATCACGCTAAGACCAACAAGAGCGGAGCATTGCGGGTGAAACCGCAGGGAATAGCTATGTAAATACAAGCGTAAGCGAAAGAAAAATATGGTATTTCGCAAATCAATGATAATTTCAACTTTTTCAATACCATATTAATATTTTGTTTTGAAAGAAAGAAAGAAAAGAAATTTATTGCCAAAAAAAACACAGCCAAACACATTATAGAATTTATCTCACAATTAGGCAAACGGATACAGCCTCAGCAAAATGCTGCACAAAAGCAGCGCTGATTTTCAGGCTGTACCGGCGATTGCGGTTCGCCTTAATATTAAAAAAGAATTAAGTCTAGGTACTTAAAATAAATATATAGATAAGGAAGTATATAAATATCAATAATAAATAAATAAATACATATATAATTTATATTACGGCAGAAACATATAAATAAGAATAATATAATATATTAAAAGGCATATAATAATCATATATTTTGTCTGAACTTCTTTGAGAGCGTTTCTTTTGTACGGTTTTGTGTACATAATTATACAATTGTGATATCACAGAATACGTAATAGTAGCTAAACGATATGTTAAAAAAAAAGTTGCCGGACGACAACCTCGGTACGACTAAATTAAGGTAATTCATACAAATGGATGGTAATTTTCTGATAGCATATTTTTAAAAGTAATTTTGAATGCTACAAAATGTTTTGATACCCATGTCGTTCGAAGTCAATCCCCTGTGAGTGATCCTAAAAATTTTTAGCTACTTTTTTTCACCGCAAATTATTATTGTATTCTATTATTTTTTGACACAAGAAGGAATAAAATGTACAACAGTAACGGTCAATAAGCATTTATTTATTTCGTTAATTAATTATAATTAATTGAAACGCATGCTCTTACGCGTATCTACGCTCTACTCGGAAAAAATGCATTTACAAATTTTCCTAATATTACAAATACCTATATATTTTATAATGAATATAATGATATTAAAATCGTGTTAATTTGAATTTAAAATTGTATTTAAAATTGCGTTACGTACGTTTGTCTAAAGGCCCTGGGCCTTGATCTCCATCCATTGATCTCAAATTTTTTTTTTCCAAACACCAATACGACAGGAAATTCTTAAATTTCATTTTTAATTGTGTTTTGCACAATTTTATTTAATTGCGACTGGATGAAAATTTTGTTCGTGGTCGTCGTTGTCGTTGGTAGGGTGACCGAATCCTTAGGCAAAACATCATACGCTTATGTCAATTTCTATCGATAGCGTATTCTATTCCTTGGCGTTTTGACGTTTGGCTAAAGGGGCTGTATAATATACTCTTGTTTATGGTTACGTAGAATTTAGACTACAGGACGATTATTAAAATTGCGGTATTTTTTAGATTTTTGTTTTATTTTAAATAAGTATCGTTTATTATTCAATTTACGTAAAGATAGTTAAGTGATTTGTGTATACCTGCTAAATTACTTTTATTATTTACTAGCTGTGCCCCGCGGTTTTACCCGCATTGCTCCGCTCCTGTTGGTCTTAGCGTGATGATATAGCCTTCCTCGATAAATGGGTTATCTGATACCGAAAGAATTTTTCAAATCGGAGAAGTTCCTGAGATTAGCGCGTTCAAAGAAACCAACGAACACTTCAGCTTTATAATATACCTAAGTCTAGATTTTTCCACAGTTTTTTGAAGTGAAACTTAGTTGGTAGTTGGTTAGTAGTAGTAGTAATTATGTTAGTATTTCTGTAAAGTTGCATAATATAGTACCTAAATTATTTTTATGAAGTTTCACTTCTTACGTGTGTACACTAGGACACGCACACATTTGTTTATTATTATTGCATCCGAACAGAATAAAACTAAATTCAATAGGATACATATCTATATAGGAAACTATATTTTGAACTACGCGTGACCAATTTCTATTCCCTATTTCACTCGATTCAAATTTTGTATTTTTGACAAATTCTATGTCCTTTCCCACGAGTTCTGTTTTCATCAACATAAGTTTTGTGATCTAAGCGTGAAAGTGGAAAATGGTACTTATGATATTACATACCTACTCAGTAAGTATTTCTGTTATTGTTATATTTCGAGTAGCCAGTAGGTAGGTATATACCTACATAGACATGAAAAAAAAAGCAATTTCGAGCATTTGAAACATTTACTGAAATCCTCATATTCTTTTACATACCTAATATCCTAAATTCACGACAGATTAGGTATCCTCATTTTCCAAATCCATTTTCCAATTTGGATTAACAAAAGCCCCTAGTTGAAAAATTGTGTTCACTAAAAGTTAGATACATAATATTATGGTATTACCTTAGTTGGTGTCTCTTGTAATTACTCTCTAGGTACTAAAACAATTAAAAACGTTAAGATTATTAAGAAGATATCCCATCTTAGCCATAAGCACTACTACATACGTTCGCGATAGACACATACCAAAATAGACTGTATTTCTTTTCAGTAAGGTTTAAATTTGAAGAGAGAGTGACTTAAGCTAGACGAAGAGAACCTGTATTCCTGTTTAATAACAATCGTCAGGGTTTGTTTCAATTGTTTCAGTATCTACCTAGATGTTTTAGATTTTATATTTATTACACAGAAAAAAATGCTTATCACAGAATGATTATCATTTGCAAAAAGCAAATATACCTACCCACATCCATCCATCTTCACAATGTTAGGTTACCTAGGTATAGGATAGGAAGGATAATATGTTTTAATTATAAAATATTGTTCTTCATATTGTTTGTTTCATAAAAAAGTGGATTCGGTCCAATTTTCCGAAACGGTGAAATGGTTAAAACTAAGCTTTAGTTGAAATTCTAAATATTTTCACATAAACAAGTGTCATCATTATAAAAAAAATCAATCAGTCCTATCGTTAATTTGCAAAGAAAGGTTGTCTAATTTTCCTAAAAAATGTCTTGATTCACTGAGAAGTAATAATCTCTTGATATTACGCTATCAAACAGTTCATTAGCTAGCATAATCCATTTAAATCAATATGTTCACATCAAGAACATTCTAAACAACACAATACAGATACATTTAATTAAACCAGCATACTTTAAAAACTCGAATAACCGCATGGCCAAGTTCTGTAGAAGTAATATTTCAGTTGTGCAAATGAAAAGTTGTTTAAGAAGAAGATGTGCCCGCCTCTTCCCGCCAACCAATGGAAAATGGCGGAAAAGCAACGTCTTCCGAGTAGGCGGAGCTCCGCCTGCGGTCACAGCCATTTGAATAAAATTTTTCCTTTGAAGAAATCTTTATTCGAAAACGTAACGCGTGGGTTTTGCTTCGATACAGCTTTGCGTTTTATTATGTACAGCGATGCGAGCTTTATTCATGATTTGCTTTGTTTCAATGGGATTTATATTTTTGTGTGGTTTGCGAGATGTCTTTATGGCCTCTGACTTCTAATTCTAAATGCTTGGTTATTTATCAGGTCCAAAGTAAATAGGGAGAATAAACAATTGTAATTTCAAAGTGATAATCCTTCTGAAACACATGTTATAGAGCTATTATTCTCTTATTATGTGTTTCACGATTTGTATGTTATTCAATTTTCTATAAAAAAAAACTTTTAAGTAGGTATAGGTAGGTACGCTACTTTACATGTGCTTCAAAAATTTTAACAAATGCTCTCTCACATAATTCAAAGGCTTCAAAACACATTTACCTACATTAGCTCTAAAATTCATGTAGGTACAAAATTTTTTTCAAATCTACATACCTACCCGATTTCAAATACAGAATATTAGCCATCTTTCTACCATTCCTTTGACGTAGTCTGTATTTCACATTTTTTTTTATAATTTTTTCATTTGTCATCCAAGATGTCTCTATTGAACCGTTAGATCGGCCGTTATGCGTATTCAATCCTCCAAGCAAGCATTACTAAAATAAAGAACTAAAACGGTTAGCACACGCAAACATCAGCACGCACGCGGTAACAGGCCCTTGTCAACCATAACGCGGCCACAACGGTTAACCGGGCCGGGTTAGCCGCGGAAAACTACCATTTCATTTACGGTCGCCTCTCGGTTTTCGGGTAGTTGCTAACTAAGCGCGGCTCGCAAGTTACGTAACTATGAGTATGCTCTGCGGTGACGCCCGATGATTGCTATGAGATATCACAGCGATGTGCTTTTGTTCGCTCGACTGTGTAGTGCGGGTTGTTTTTGGTTCATTCTTCAGCGGTCAAATCACATACACTTATATTTATAATGGTCTGTTAATCGATTATAGTGGACGATATGAAAGCTTTTGATTCAATTTGGTTGTTAAATAGCGATTATGTAAACAAAACGTGACCAAACACACAATAAGTAAAAGGACAAATACCCGCAAAACGACTATGTTAAATTACAATTTTAAAATGAACATCCTATTACAAGTTACAAAATTGAAAAGAACAAAAACCAAACTCTCCTCTTTGTACAAAAGGAATAATAATCATTTTTTGTTATAAAAATAATATTTACATACCTGCCTGTATCTGTAGGTAATACCTACTATATAAGAATCATCCAATCGCGCGACCAAATTAACGCGACTCCACTTCAATAATAGTTATATTCCTCCGATTGATTAGATTGCCACCAAACGTCGAACACCTTAGCTTACATCAGCATATTAATTCAGTCAATTAGCGATCGAGGTGAGGCATTAGCACGTCATTACGTCCGACATCGTCCTAATCGCACCCTGACATCGCAAGGAGTGTATTTGACAGCTGTCAAATTGGATCGCATCTAGCTTTATATCTGTATTAAGTGTCTATGGCGCGAAGGTTGGGATCGTGTAGACATGCCTTATATAGAAAAGTAAAAAAATAATAATGACACTCTAATAGTATTCATTAATTTCAAAATTTTTATTGTTTCTAAAATGTGCTTAATGTAATCGATTTTTAACCCTATACCAGAAATATAAACTGAAATAATCATATTATGTCTGTGTATTAATAGTCTATGGTGCGAAAGGCTTGGATTGTGTAGACATACCTTTATAAAAAAGTAAATTTAAAAAAAAACATAATTCAGAATATAAAAATCTGAATTTGAATGTTTCTATTGTTTCTAAATAACATGAAAATTTTCATTACAATAATTTAATACACAAGAAAAATGTGAAATAAAATTACAGTGTTATTTAAAATGTTCAAATTCTTATTTAATTACGGGGTAAGTAAGTTAATATTTACCTTTTTATCTTGGATTAGCTAAACATGTAATACCTAGGTAATTGCTGATTGAAGTTTTGACTACTTGGGTATTTAAACGAACTTTTACGTAGGTACTACTACAATACAGTTAATATTAGTGACACAATTTGTATCTACAAACATACGAAGTACGAACAAAGCCTCACTATTGTCTTGCAACAATTAGGTAAACAAACATCAATAACCGTTACATAAATCAATGACAATAGACGTCATAGCGTGTCATAAGGAGGGTGTGGAGTGAAAGAGGAAATTGTGAGCTCGTAAAACACGGTCTCGTGTACTAGCTACATTAAGTAGGGGTTATTTATTTAGGCGCGGGTCGGTGGCGGACCGAGCCTGGTACCGCGTGCACATCACTCATACGTCAGATGGACTGCCTTTTGATCGGGCTCGATTAACATTGAGAGTCGATTTGTTATGATGTTGAGGTGTTTTTGCGTGGTTTGTATGTGTTAAGTATTGTGTCGTTGAGCATCCTAAAGGAAAGGTAAGACGTCGAAAATATGTATGTAAAAATATTATGTTTTAGTTATTCAGTTCAATTTTTTAGTAATACAATACGTCCCTGTATTTGTGCTGTGTTGCCCATAAAGTTCATTCTTATACTTAATCACTTTTGGTCTTTCATAATATTAATATATAGTTTGGCTTTATCATATAAAAACAATATCAATATTTCATAGAATAGCGTAGAAGTACCTATTAAGTATTACAGACTTGTCTCTTAGTCTTATTACTAATAATATTTTTTAAACAATGCTATCAATTTAAATTTCATCCCAACTAAAATGATGTATGTTAACAACGCAACAACAGAAACCTCATAAGTGCAAACATGTCCTGTTAATAAACTTGGATAGGCCGCAACAAGCGGACTCATGTAAACGTCCATTTTTAACGAGCGGCACACACCGCCCGCAGAAAGTAGCCTACACATGAAATCACGTATGAATGAGGCCTTTTTTCAGTTTTTTTCGCGTGTATCCAGCGGTGTGCCGCTTCAGGCCCCATTAAAGCTTACATGTCACCCGCCCGGCCCTCGCCCCGCCGCCGGTCGGGAAAAATCACAAAATCGGTATTGGCCGCATCCCGCAGCGAGCCAAAGCGCTCTACAATACAGCTTTGACGGACGGTCATTTAATATTAACTGTGGTTTTTCCGCAGATGGAAATGTTTTTTTTATTGCCGACGTTATGCCGTGATGAAGTGGTCGGCCCGTTGTTTGTGACGCGCTCTGACGTGTTGTGGACGAGTTGCTCTTTTGTGCCCTTCACGTTTGAATGAGATTTCATTTCGAGTGCTTATTTCGCTGAACAGATCCCGTTTAAATGATCATAGTCTCGTCATACAAATAAAAAAGCTCGCATTCCGCCCAAGTTGAGAGTTACTAGTCTGAAAAACCAGTTATTTTTTGATAGACAATTTGTCGTCGCATCGATGTTGCAGTAAAAATTTCATTCGACACGCAAAATTGAAAACGAACCGGCAATAAATTTTTGAACTTTCCGAACAAGTGATCAAAATTGAACTACAAAAAGTGGGTTTTCGGCGAAAAGAGAACGACCGCAGATTGAATTTATCGCTTTCACTCACGTCCAAAACAGTTTATGTTCGGAAATAAATTATTCTTTTAATTACTATTTTGTTATTGCTCGATTTTAAAAGGATTTTATATCAAACATTGTTTTCGTTGTTCTTTTGCAGTGAAACTAAATTATTAAGTTTTTTGTTGCACTGTTTATTCCCTAAGCGGCTATGTATGCGCTTACAATAATATATTACAATTGTTTTTCATTGTAACATTAACAGTATAATTAGCAAATGAACTAAATAGATTAACTACATTTCTTGAATTTTCAACTTTAAGAATTAAATATCATTTTGAATTAACCCTTCCAAGTGCTTCAAACTCAAACATTTGTGGCTAAGAGCATTGAATAAATAAATTATTATTTTAATTTCTAGATACATAGATACCTAGCTGTGATTTGTGAATCCTCAAATGTGTTTTTATTACGAGAATTATCATTATTATTGGAGAATGATAATTCCTTTGTATAATAATTATGAATATGTATGATAACTCTGATATAATAATTATTTGCGTAGTTTTCGTAACATTTGGCGGGTCACGAGTGGCTGAGTTGGTTAGGCATCCGCCCCGGAATGGCGCGAAGGATGCGGGTTCGAGTCCCGCCTCGTGATCGAATTTTTTCTATTCTTTATAAATTTAAATTTATATTTGGCAACCAATTCCAATAACACGAAAGCTTTGTTTTTAAAGCCAACATACAAGCGTAGAACAACTGTAAATATATTCTCGAATTTATATTGTATAACAGTGAAGAAAATGTTTCCATCAATAATAAATGTTAATATTTTGTTTCAGGTAAATCCTTCACACTCACGATAACGATATCAACGACGCCGCCTCAAGTTACCACCTACAACAAAGCAATTAAAGTCACCGTCGACGGTCCACGGGAACCTCGTTCAAAAACCAGTTAGTATTTATATGTAGTAATATATTATCTGTGATATTATACTATGGTAACATTTTAAACAAGAGCTGGCTGATTTTTCGTTAGAAAAAAAAACACAATAAAAATTATGTAAGATTTCAAATTAAGAACGTGTGTCTGACGGTCGTAGTCTTGTTGTTAGAGGAAATTGAATTCTAAACCATGTCCGTGAACTTAGCAGAGCATTTTTAGCAGATCAAAAAAATAATGTGAGTTCTTATCGCGTGCAGTTGAGTTCTATAGTTCCTGATACTTTTTAGAAATAGTTCTGGCGTTTTTACCTGAAAAAACGACATTTGAAAAAATGATCTGCCAACTTCCCGTAGCAGAGCATTTTTAGCAAATCAAAAAAATAATGTGAGTTCTTATCGCGTGCAGTTGAGTTCTAGAGTTCCTGATACTTTTTAGAAATAGTTCTGGCGTTTTTACCTGAAAAAACGACATTTGAAAAAATAACTTAGCAGAGCATTTTTAGCAGATCAAAAAAATAATGTGAGTTCTTATCGCGTGCAGTTGAGTTCTAGAGTTCTTGATACTTTTTAGAAATAGTTCTGGCGTTTTTACCTGAAAAAAACGACATTTGAAAAAATAACTTAGCAGAGCATTTTTAGCGGATCAAAAAAATAATGTGAGTTCTTATCGCGTGCAGTTGAGTTCTAGAGTTCTTGATACTTTTTAGAAATAGTTCTGGCGTTTTTACCTGAAAAAAACGACATTTGAAAAAATAACTTAGCAGAGCATTTTTAGCGGATCAAAAAAATAATGTGAGTTCTTATCGCGTGCAGTTGAGTTCTAGAGTTCCTGATACTTTTTAGAAATAGTTCTGGCGTTTTTACCTGAAAAAACGACATTGAAAAAAATGATCTGCCAACTTCCCGTAGCAGAGCATTTTTAGCAGATCAAAAAAATAATGTGAGTTCTTATCGCGTGCAGTTGAGTTCTAGAGTTCCTGATACTTTTTAGAAATAGTTCTGGCATTTTTACCTGAAAAAACGACATTTGAAAAAATGATCTGCCAACTTCCCGTACTAGATAATTTTTAGCGGATCAAAAAAATAATGTGAGTTCTTATCGCGTGCAGTTGAGTTCTAGAGTTCCTGATACTTTTTTGAAATAGTTCTGGTGTTTTTACCTGAAAAAACGACATTTGAAAAAATGATCTGCCAACTTCCCGTAGCAGATCATTTTTAGCAGATCAAAAAAATAATGTGAGTTCTTATCGCGTGCAGTTGAGTTCTAGAGTTCCTGATACTTTTTAGAAATAGTTCTGGCGTTTTTACCTGAAAAAACGACATTTGAAAAAATAACTTAGCAGAGCATTTTTAGCGGATCAAAAAAATAATGTGAGTTCTTATCGCGTGCAGTTGAGTTCTAGAGTTCCTGATACTTTTTAGAAATAGTTCTGGCGTTTTTACCTGAAAAAACGACATTGAAAAAAATGATCTGCCAACTTCCCGTAGCAGAGCATTTTTAGCAGATCAAAAAAATAATGTGAGTTCTTATCGCGTGCAGTTGAGTTCTAGAGTTCCTGATACTTTTTAGAAATAGTTCTGGCATTTTTACCTGAAAAAACGACATTTGAAAAAATGATCTGCCAACTTCCCGTACTAGATAATTTTTAGCGGATCAAAAAAATAATGTGAGTTCTTATCGCGTGCAGTTGAGTTCTAGAGTTCCTGATACTTTTTTGAAATAGTTCTGGTGTTTTTACCTGAAAAAACGACATTTGAAAAAATGATCTGCCAACTTCCCGTAGCAGATCATTTTTAGCAGATCAAAAAAATAATGTGAGTACTTATCGCGTGCAGTTGAGTTCTTTACCCGATTGTTTCAATAAGTGCTATAATAAAAAAAAATAACAACGTGTTTTATTACAGAAATCATTTACTTTTTACATTTCCTAATACGATATTGGAATTATATACAATTCCGAGGAAGACTATACATTTCCTAGGATATCTATGCATTAAATAGTTAATTAAACAACATTTAATACATTTCCTAAATGGTATCAGAATTGTACACATTTCCTAGGATTTGTATACAATTCCTTGATTTCATACATTTGCGATAACATAGTATATATGTTAACGGAAATGTATGTAATCCGTCATTCTATAAAATTCCTAGGAAATGAATGTAATTTCTAAAACCGCACGGAAATGTGTGAAAATCATTTTTTCAAATGTCGTTTTTTCAGGTAAAAACGCCAGAACTATTTCTAAAAAGTATCAGGAACTCTAGAACTCAACTGCACGCGATAAGAACTCACATTATTTTTTTGATCTGCTAAAAATGCTCTGCTAAGTTATTTTTTCAAATGTCGTTTTTTCAGGTAAAAACGCCAGAACTATATCTAAAAAGTATCAGGAACTCTAGAACTCAACTGCACGTGATAAGAACTCCCATTATTTTTTTGATCCGCTAAAAATGCTCTGCTAAGTTATTTTTTCAAATGTCGTTTTTTCAGGTAAAAACGCCAGAACTATTTCTAAAAAGTATCAGGAACTCTAGAACTCAACTGCACGCAATAAGAACTCACATTATTTTTTTGATCTGCTAAAAATGATCTGCTACGGGAAGTTGGCAGATCATTTTTTCAAATGTCGTTTTTTCAGGTAAAAACGCCAGAACTATTTCTAAAAAGTATCAGGAACTCTAGAACTCAACTGCACGCGATAAGAACTCACATTATTTTTTTGATCCGCTAAAAATGCTCTGCTAAGTTATTTTTTCAAATGTCGTTTTTTCAGGTAAAAACGCCAGAACTATTTCTAAAAAGTATCAGGAACTCTAGAACTCAACTGCACGCGATAAGAACTCACATTATTTTTTTGATCCGCTAAAAATTATCTAGTACGGGAAGTTGGCAGATCATTTTTTCAAATGTCGTTTTTTCAGGTAAAAATGCCAGAACTATTTCTAAAAAGTATCAGGAACTCTAGAACTCAACTGCACGCGATAAGAACTCACATTATTTTTTTGATCCGCTAAAAATGCTCTGCTAAGTTATTTTTTCAAATGTCGTTTTTTCAGGTAAAAACGCCAGAACTATTTCTAAAAAGTATCAGGAACTCTAGAACTCAACTGCACGCGATAAGAACTCACATTATTTTTTTGATCTGCTAAAAATGCTCTGCTAAGTTATTTTTTCAAATGTCGTTTTTTCAGGTAAAAACGCCAGAACTATTTCTAAAAAGTATCAGGAACTCTAGAACTCAACTGCACGCGATAAGAACTCACATTATTTTTTTGATCTGCTAAAAATGCTCTGCTACGGGAAGTTGGCAGATCATTTTTTCAAATGTCGTTTTTTCAGGTAAAAACGCCAGAACTATTTCTAAAAAGTATCAGGAACTATAGAACTCAACTGCACGCGATAAGAACTCACATTATTTTTTTGATCCGCTAAAAATGCTCTGCTAAGTTATTTTTTCAAATGTCGTTTTTTCAGGTAAAAACGCCAGAACTATTTCTAAAAAGTATCAGGAACTCTAGAACTCAACTGCACGCGATAAGAACTCACATTATTTTTTTGATCTGCTAAAAATGCTCTGCTAAGTTATTTTTTCAAATGTCGTTTTTTCAGGTAAAAACGCCAGAACTATTTCTAAAAAGTATCAGGAACTCTAGAACTCAACTGCACGCGATAAGAACTCACATTATTTTTTTGATTTGCTAAAAATGCTCTGCTACGGGAAGTTGGCAGATCATTTTTTCAAATGTCGTTTTTTCAGGTAAAAACGCCAGAACTATTTCTAAAAAGTATCAGGAACTATAGAACTCAACTGCACGCGATAAGAACTCACATTATTTTTTTGATCTGCTAAAAATGCTCTGCTAAGTTCACGGACATTTCTAAACCGTATAGTTCAAAGTGATAATTGATAGACGTTTTATAACTATAACTTTTAATTTTTAAATTAAGTAAGTCAGGGCTATTTTATTTTTTTCTGAACTTCACATTTTTATGGCGCTCATTGTTTTTGTTTAACGTCGAAGCATAATATCGATTTAAATATGTAAGTAGGTAATGTTTTATGACGAACATCGTTTTGTTTTAAGAATGAAATACTTTTGGCAAACTAAAATATTTCAACTATCTTTTTTTATCAATAATATACCTAATAAAGCTGTAATAGTAATATGGACCATAATAATACCTACTTTTAATGCAAAACTTTATCAAAAGCTCCTAAAATATTTTTAACTTTTTACAGTTGCTAGAAAACTTAGATTCCACAACAATAAAATATTACCATACAAATCTAGCTAAATAAAACATTCTTGTATAATTTCAACATGTTAATTAAAATCAGAAATCTCATGATATTAATTTTCAAAGCATTTCAAAATTCAAAATATAGAAAACCGCAAAACATTCTGAAACAAGCGCCCTAATGAAGGCAATTTATTAATAATTTCTGAAGAACCAACCCAAACTCGCAGCATTAACTAATTACCTATGATATTTTTGGTTTTCATTTTACATCTAGCCTCTTGTAAGCTTGCGCAAGATAAAAAATAAAAACATAAACAATAAAAGTAATTATAGGTAATAACATGTTCGAAATCGGATCAGTAGATATTACTTATAACTTGTAAAAAATAAATAAAGATGCATTAAATTAAACATATCCATACAAAGTCAGGTCGTCAAATTGTACCTACATCAAAACCAAATAGTGCAATTTTTAATTATCGTTTCCAAAGCTACTCTAGGTGGAGGCTACGCCGAACGATGATCAAAAATGTCTTATTACGGCCCTTTTCTACAATCACTTCCACATACAAATTAAACTAGAACTTCATACAATTTAATGTTAAATTGACTACACTCCACTAACTCCAGTGTATTTAATTCATTACTGAAGCAATTCAACCAGTACCTAGCGAGCGGGATGACGGGTACAAATGACCGTGCGTTACCCCAAATCACACCTAACGCTCTATCAATCGAAAGAAATTAAAATAATTGCGATGGAGGCGGGTGCGTAGTACATAAGTGAACTCTTTGTATCAACCCGTTATTGGTTTCATTCAAAACGATATTGAGATGAGTTCCCATTCAGTGGTGGTCCTTATTGCACATTTTTTAATGACGGGTTAATGAATTGATGATTATTTTTTATGAGGGTTTACATTATTTATTTACTTACTTACTTATTTTGTGTTTTAATTTACACTTATGATGATTTTACGAATGTCTTCACTTGGTACTTAATTAAGCTCAAGGTGTAGGCATTTTTTCGTATTTTAGCACACATTGTTTACATTTATTGCTATTGGTTAAACAATCACAACTAATAGATTGCGTGTTGTTTTAATTGTACTTAGTTATTATTTGTAAAAAAAAATAACAATCTCAATGAATCTCAAAGAACGCCATGCCATTATCTTTCTGATATCGACGATACTTACTAAAACTACTAAAAGCATACCATCCTTTCTAAGCATACGACGTAAAACTTTAAAGCACGGCTAACTAAATCCTAACATACACAAGTCTTCATTCTCAGACTATCCGGCATCTCACGGCTCAGTTGAACTATGCCAATGAAAAATGCGAGGATCTCGTGTGTACCTAGACGAATGTGAGGGTAAAGGCTGCCGTAATGAATCGGCTGTTTAATTAATTAGTCAAGAAAGGGCCGTGGAGGGAACCTGCGCGTGTGTGCATGCCATGCATATTGATTTATTATGCCTCCAGCCTCTTCGAAGGCGATAAATTATTTAATTCTAAGTTCCGACGCATGTATATTGTGTAGGATTGTGTGCGGGTTTATTAATGACGCGAACGATTTGTGCATGTTTCGCTTGTGAAAATTGTCTAAAATTGATACATAGAGTTTCCATTTTATGTTTCATGCCATTTATAAATGAAATATGTAAGTGAAATCACAAGTAACAATTATTTTTAATTAAAACTACGTACTCGATAATCTAATAAAACACAAATCTCAATGCACAATGAGGAAGCTAAACAAAATAACGAAGCAAACGAAAACACATTAAAATTGCAAGTAATAACGCTGCAAGCAGTAATTAGCTACAGTATGAAGACAAACTGGCACATCCCGGTATTGTTACGATCCTATTTTTATTCCCGGGTGGGTGGTTCGGTTTACAACTTCACAACGCAGTAGCCGCCTACAATTTAATAATCCCAGTCTATAAACAATGTTTTCTTGGCTATTTCGGATGCAGACCACCCGCACTTTATGTATTAGCTACCGTTGCGCAGTAATGTCCAACTATTGTTTACTTCACATGTAAACATGTGTTATGACTGTATGGATATCCTTTAAGTATTTCTGTCTCTATGTGAAGGGTGCACTGGCGCTAGGATGCGATATTAAGATTTACGAGGGAAGCTGGTTCAATGATTGATAGTTTAAATTATAATGAAGATAAATAAAATAATATAATAGAATCCTGAATAGGATTAGTAGGAGCCTTCCCAATGCCATTGTTAAGAACTGAAAACAATTTAACTTTCAGTTATTGAATTATTGGTATAGGAATAAATTAATATATTGTAAATTGTGCATTGCATTATTTGTTTAATGGATATTATATTTTAATCTTAAGGTTGTATATTTTTATCTACAAATTTTATAAACATCCAAAGGGTATCCAATAACGTTGAAAGCGTACTTCTAAGATAATGTTCACAATACTTTCCTATCATTTTAAAATTAAATGAAACTATTTTGGTCCCACTAGTATTCCAAATTACTCATAACGCTTACGATAACGAATCAAGGACATCAAAGCCAAACTACACCGTCCGAAGGATTTAAACAGCA
Source organism: Colias croceus (assembly GCF_905220415.1). Classification (NCBI taxonomy): domain Eukaryota; kingdom Metazoa; phylum Arthropoda; class Insecta; order Lepidoptera; family Pieridae; genus Colias; species Colias croceus. The sequence continues at coordinate 7,070,237 of NC_059551.1, read as the reverse complement.
AGCCGTGGCTAACTAGTTGAAATACTTGGCATAATAAATCTAACTAGACCGGACGCCACCCCAGTGTAATCCTTTAATCAGGTCCACGGTTCTGCACCCTATTTTTCCCTCCCATTTGTAACATGCCCCGCACCCGCTCGACCCCTTCGAACGGTGCAAATGACAGTTTCTAATTCCAACTTGCCATGAAAGTGTGTAATTGTTGCGATGTTGATTTATACACAAACCTTTGTAGGGTGTGTGTGTCGCGACCGTCTCCACTTGTGTGTGTGTGCGTCGATTGATAGGGCATGGGCATTAAATTACGATTTAATGTAAAAGTACGCGCATGGGATAGAGTATAGACGATTTAATAGATGTTTTGTATATGTTTTTTATCTTAATATTACCCTACGCTTGTGATTCGGTGATTTTGCTTGTGATTAAAACGTAAAGTACCTACCTTATTTTAATACCTACTCAATAACTTATTATCATTGATACCTCTACAGTGTACATCTCAATAATAACAGTGGTTGCATCGTAGCTTTCATTGATACCTAATCTTTTTATAAAGTGCTTTTATTCAAAAAAATTTGTGAACAAAATAATTCATTACTTACTTCTACTACTACTGTGTCTACTGTTAGCTTTCAATATAAATGGTGTCAAGATCCTGGTCAATATTGAACTGAAATGAACTGCGTCTTTTTAGTTTGTAGCTAATAAAACTGAAATCATCAAAAAATCTTTAAAATTCTACTCTAAGTTTTATTAACACCAAACTAAATATACATAATCGCATAGATATGTAAAGAGTAACGTTAATAGAAAGAAATCATCTAAAAATCAGAAAAAGAGCAAACATAAGTCGTATAAGTACCAACATAATACCTACAACACCGCTCAATTAAGTTCCATGAACACGAAATATATAGATCATCAATAAACACGTGCAGTACAAATGCCTACGGTGTCTCGAATCTATTGAGTGATCGTCAGAGGGCAGACAATATAGGCATGTACCTTGAATAATTTGCCGGATGAACGGCGGCCGACACCTGCCTGTTACCGGCGTGTCTCAGATAGGATCGCTTGATCGTTGCGAATTTTTGGGATTTGAGGAAATAGGGCCTGGAAAATACTGTCAAGGGATAAATTGTTAGAAAGTCATTTAGGTTTTTAGTTATGCTTTTATGACTAATTTATATTTGGACAATTGTAATTAAAATACAACAAACTGTTTCTAGATGCTTGTTTTACGATGAGCCCATAATTTGTCTGTTTTGGAAAATCTATCCATATAAATTGTTACGTTTTTCTTTTCACTATTTATACTTTATTGGAAAATAAATGCACATCAGTAAGATTAAATATTCATAGCTGGCCAATTCTTAAATCTGTCTAAGGTGACTGTAGCTAAAAGATAGGCACACCAGTTTTCCTCCGTCGGCCCCACTCTTTACGCAATCATGTAGGTATTCGTGTGAAAAACTATTTCCATATGAATGTAGGTATTTCTAAGTATGTTGATTTTGAAGTAAATCTAAAAGTTTAACTTATAATCTCCAACTATTTACAAACCATAGGTACCTATGTCATAAAAATAGTTTTAGTAATTAAACTGTTAACATAAAACACACAAATAGTTAAACTTTAAGACTAAATTATTATATGTATATACTTTTTATAGCTATTAACTACCAGATCCAATAGCACTTAGATTATTCAATAGAATATTAATAGAATTGATTGAAACAATGCTAACATCGCGTCCCACACCCTCTTATTTGCGAGCTTTCGATAATTCACAGACATGCCAACACCTGTGACATACCAGACCATAAATTAGGGCATCTAGGCATTTAATTGATATGTAGTATTATTGTTTATAAATCATCTATTCTTACAATTAATACTCGATACAGAATAAGTGATAGACATTGAAAAACAAGTAATTATGCAATCGGCTACGATAAACATAATATTTAAACGATCGTTTAAATATTTAAATTAATAATTTAGCTATGCACTTGAGGCTTGAAGGCTAGGTATAGTAATGAAAAAGTCGATTTTCTCCGTGAAAAAAAGACATGGCTTATTCATAAGCACTTGTTTACAATGTGCAATTTCATACTCAGTAGATTCCTACGATAAATGCGATCATCCTAAACTGTAAAACTATTAGAAACTTAATTTTATAAATAAGTAATTTTACTTCTATATTTATAACAGGAATTGAACAAAGCGTTCGAAAATATAGGGTATGGAAAGTTATAACCGCAGCTATTTGCGAGCTTTTAATCAATAATGCTTTTAATATCATCGTTTAATTATAATTCCGGCCAAAACAACTCAATATTAATAGATGTGCAGCTCCATTTTGTTGGTCCGATGATGCACATCCGAATTGCGTTACAATCCAATCGCACACCCTAATCACAGGCCAGACGTATCAATGACTTTACGCGAAATGTGCATTTTATTGATGCATTCTAAAATATATATATAGAAATATTTATTTACTTCTGCAATGTTAATGGGTACATAAAGGGCATGATATTATGTTTTAGGTCTTTGCAAAGCTTTTGGTAGGTATATAATTTAAAAATTGATATTTTTTTCGATGTTTTAACCATTGAAAGAATTTTCAAATTTTTCAAACTATCATAACTATTTATTATTTTATGCACTTGCTTTAGATTAAGCTCTTTATTAATAAAAATACTTCGTGCTTGGCAATTTTTGAATTTGAATTAAGTGTGCAAAAAATTGACCGAATGCGGGTACATAGAAAAACGATTCAGACGCAACGAGACGTGTATTTCATCTTTACCTATAGTGTGGTAGGTACTCTCTTGTTCGAATTTTCTTAACACAATATCCAATACCTGTATTAAACTTATATAAAAAAGCAAATACTATCAGCCTAGAGCAGCATAATCGTACTGATATAGTGTTGTCCCTCCTAGGGCAGCAGCAGCAGTTCCACTTCGCGTTCGGCCAGCGACCCTTCCCGTTTCCACCGGACCCGCTTGGAGGATTCCGGATGCCGCCTATCACTACGTGTCAGAGTAAGTGAATAATATTAAGGATTCTTGAAGAAATAGTTTTGGAGTAGACTAAGGATTTTATACAAGTCTTTGGCTGTATTGTTGGCACAATAAATAGGTAGACTACTGACTAGTGTAGGATTGAGAACTGGTTTAAATACAGTGAAACTTTTAATACGTTTAGTTACTTACGTAACTATAAGGAGAAGTAAATTGGACAGGAGGAAAATAGAATAGTCTTAACTGATTCGTATTGAAATTGGATACATAAGTTCTCTACTTTTGTTATTCTGAATTCTATTTGTATATCATTATTATTATGAAAAAAATTACAACAATTTAACATCACATAGAGTTCAACCACTAATATGACAAAAACAGAGGGATTGATTATTTTCATTTTGTAAGATAAATAATCTCTAACCCGGTTACAATATTCTGCACAGCACAACAGTTCAGTATTTACAAACGCACTGACTACAATTAATAGTTGCAAACTGTATAAACGCACGATACCGCGGCGATATGCTAAACTACGTCCACTAAAGCGTGGATTCAATCAGCCGTCCAAAAAATCGAATTGAAAGCGAACCCAATCGAACAAGCATGCTTCCAGCCCGCTAAAATCCACGTTTGGCCCAAAACAACTCGTGTGCCGCAAAAAAAGTCACAAATCGGCGCGCGTATCGTATAAAAACCGACTCAGCCGATCGCCGGCCAAAAACGGAACCGTGATACCGAAAAATAAAAGGCCGTAATACTCCGAAAAAAATAAAGTGGACGTATCGTGCGGGCTGCGTGGCGTTCTGTCCACTCTCGATATCTTTATAAGTGCAACTTGCACGCGTATCATTTTCGACCGTATTGTCGGGGGCTTTAACCCCTTACCGCATACAGAGCCATATATGGACGACGAAGTTTATGAATTTTTTATAGGCTAACTATAAACAATATCTAAAAAAACTACCTTACATCTTAAACAGCATTTCATCGAGAATTGGAATGTAATTAATTTATACAGTGTAAATATTATCCATCAGATATATTATAGATTTAGTCTAGCGCGTGCGACGGTTTGGGTGCGCGGAAAAAACCGTGATTTTCAAATTAAGATTTCAATATCAAAAAGGTGAGTAAAGCCATGAAAAAAAATATTTCTTCATTCTTTAGTCTTTCTAAAATAAGGTAAAACATTTGGTTAGGTTGTTTTTTTGCTTTAATCATGTTTTTTTGTACTTTTCCAAATCTGTCATATTTGGCTTCGTATGCATTCCGTCCAAAATATATTATGTCATATGTGGCTGGGTATGCATTCAAGCACAGCATTCAAGGATACTTTCACTGATTGTTCCAGTATCAATCCTAGACACTTTTATCTCACTATGCTAAGCATGTAAATATTATATCATCATCAATAAATACAGACTCATGCTATATGCCACTGTATGATTTTTAATTAGCCGTTTCAGAGCAAATGCGAAAGTCAGGGAAAGCTCTTATTACCAAAAGACGTGGTCGTCTCTCAAAAACTTAGAAACATCGGCATCTCTGGAGTCTCCTCAGTATTTCTGACTCGCCAATTACCGCAAAAAAGCTACGAAAAACTCCTGCAGGACATCTAGATTTTCACTTTGATTCTGTACGGTCTGATGGGATTAGTCATTACCGAATTTGGAAGAAGAACGCCCGTCAGCTATGCCTATATTGTTCCAATTTCGTTCCTTCACGTTATGTGAAAAATATAACGTGTTTTTATGTTATAATGACAAACGTAATTGTTTTAAGCAATTTCACGAAGTATAAGTTGGCTGTGATTCTGGGTGTTATTTAGGTATCCATATAAAGTACTAACATTTCGCCCGCGGCCTCGCCCGCGTTTTCAAAGAAAACCCCGCATAGTTCCCGTTCCCGTGGGATTTTCGGGATAAAACCTATCCTATGTGTTAGTCCAAGTTACCCTCTATATTATGTGTGCTAAATTTCATAGAAGTCGGTTCAGTAGTATTTGCGTGAAACAGTAACAAACAAACACATACACATACATCCACCCTCACAAACTTTCGAATTTATAATATAAGTAGGATAGGATTTATGTAAAGTATATGTAGCATATCAGTTGACTAAGCATTCAGGATACAAGCTTAAGTTTAGTTTGGGGCTTAGCAACCGTGTGTGTGAAATTAATCCGGAATATGTTTTTATTTTATTAATTAGTTACTTTTTTCTAATTGCATACGAAGCCATATATGACAGAAAAAATACAACAAACACTGCATACGAGTCCATATATGGCGCCGTTATATATTTTCTATAATATAAGTAAATAATTTTTTTTCTCAATTTGATCTCATAATGTAAGGTCTAATAAACACTTTTTTGCAAAAAAATAATTTTTATTTCATCTCCTTAATAATTCATGCAATAAGGGGTTAACATCACGCTGCATTCTTGCAGGACAATCGTTTGTGTGCTTAGACTTGTTGTTTGATTGGAATATCTGTTAAATTAAAGAAGAGCTGATATAGGCTTTCATTCTTGCGATGGCTGCAGTTTTTAAATTGCATTTTAGCTATATTATTGGAGTTCTACACAAATACAAAACTATTTATAAAAATTGTGACCGTTTTATGTCAAATAGCAGGAATAGTCAATGCTAACTAAAATAACGGTTACTTAAATCGACAGCATTGTGAACGGCCAGTTGCTGCAATCAATGATATTCCCAATACTTGTAAAATAATCCTTCCCTGGAGTTTCCCTTGAATTTGCAATCAAATTTTCTGTATCTTCTTTTTCTAATACCAGTATTATTTACAAACATTACTTCTGCGTCTTCTTATACCACTTTTAATCCACAGATATGAGCCAATTCGGGTTAAGTTCAAGCAACTCCCACTGGGGCTACGGCGGCGCGGGCGCGTACCCCGCGTACTTGCCATCTTGCGCTGCGCCAGCCGCGACACAGTTCAACCCGCCAGCTCTGGGCTTTGCGGGCACTGTGCCTGATCAAACAGCGACACAGGACTTTACTAATAATACGGGTAAGTGTTGTTTTAGTTCGAAGAAGAATTAAAAAGATTGTGATGAACATAGAAAACTGATAAGATCAATTTTTATAAATAAGATTAAATCAACAGATTTATTGCTTGCCGAGTTACCTTCGTAATTCTATTGAAAAGTATTTTCAATATGATAAAAGTTTAATAACTACTCTCCATAACTTAAATTCTTTTTATAACATTAATTGTAGTAAATGAAAAAATAGTTATTTTATTCTCCAACATCTGAATTAGAAAACACAAATGTTTAAAAACAGGAACGGTTACCGCACCTTATGACCAGAAATATGGCTTAAAATATTTATTACAACGGAAGTAACGATCGATAGGAGGCCATAATTCATAAACCAGTTTGGTGAAATTAAATATACCAACACAGTTTATGGCTGACATCCTCCTTGGGAGATTACAGACTATAAAATGTACAGGTATGGTGGTCATGGCCACCGTTGACCGGAGATATAGAAGACGATCAAGAAATTGTTAGATCCATGAATTTTCGATGAAATAAAATTAGCTTTCGGGTTGAATCGATGTAAATAATTTCCAAAACTAAAATTGGTGTAAAAATAATTATAGTCAATAGTTTTAAGATTTTTATGAGTCATGTGGTTTTACTTTTGTCTTAGGTACCTAATCTAAGGGTACCCAAATTATTTCTCTGATTGAGTCAACGATTGTACATTACTTTATGTCATGTAACAAAAAATTCTAAGTAATTCTGTTTCCCGTAAAACATTAATATTGTCACCATACACGTATTTTTCTACTAGTCATAAATTACAAGTAGATAGATATTACAATATTTTCGAGAAAATAATCTCTCGCTTTCAATTACTATGGACGGTGGCCCTTACAGTCCATCCAACATTATACGAGCTCTCATTATAATTTACAGCATCCCCGACGTGTCCAATACACCCGATTAATTTATTGCCCTACTGTGTTACACGAAAAATGTATTACAAAACAATGACATGACATTTTGTACATATTTCCCTACAAATCATTTGTATAAGTATACCTTTTAAAATATAAAATTTCATTAACATAATTCTTATTATTGAATTTTTTTACGCAGTTCTTCCGGATACAACAGGCGTGGATCTCGACCAGCAACTATCAGGGCTAGTAAATTCATCCCCTTCACACCACGGAAGTCTCCTACCACGATACAACAACAACACCGATTACAGCCTCTCAACCGGCCCCCGCTCGTTAAGCGACAACAGCTCCCAACCCGAATCACCCATACAGGACGACTTACTAACTTCCAACACGACAAACATCGGGCATAACACGAATAGCACCAACTTTTCCCTAATGGGCTCGCAAAACTCCACCTACGGAAGCACTAACTGCAACAATTCCCTATACCCGGTGCTTCCCGCGAGTCTTCTCTATAGTCAATTGTATACAGCCGCGAACCAAACGCACAACTTTCACCCATTACACTCGAACACAATACACTCGACGCAGAACCATCACAATGAGTTACAGACTATGATGGATCAAATATCGTCGACGACGAATAACCACAGACAACATAGCCACGGACAAGGAGATTTATTACTGGGAGGAGGGAATTCTTGTGCTGCGGCCGCCGCTAGAGGAGAAGATGGCAGAGTTAACAATTTAGGCCAACGGGGGAATCCACAACCCGATAGCAACACTGTTTGGCGACCTTATTAAAGTTAAGTAAATAAAGTGTACTTTAAATGTCGTTACTATAATGTTTAGCGAAACTCAGCGAACGGTACTGAAGTGTGTTAGGTATTTTCAACGAAGTATGTATTATATTCCAAAGGTTATACCGCTCCCGTCCTATAATTATACGATTTAATTCGCACTGAACGGAATTTTTCCAAATCGAAAATGTTATCGTATTTATTTAATTTGTTTTTGTATAAATTGTAATTTTAAATTCGATTTCCACGAACGAATCATTCGGCTAGAAAATACCGCGACACCGATTTAGAATATTGTAAATAAAAATTGTGAATAAATTGTTGTAAATGCGACTTGTAAAGTGCAATAGTTGTGCAATTAAAGTTGAGTAGGTGTATACAATTCAATTAGGTTTAAGGTAAAATTTGTTGATTATATGAAAATCTGTCCATTGTAGATATTCATAGATACCTCATGATTATAAACTGATATAAGTAAACTTTATTTGACTAGATATTTTCTTATTATTTTTAAACTTATTTTGTTTGTGTTAAACTAAATAGATGTTATATTATCCTCGTAATTATTATTCTTTATAATTAATATACCTAAAAATGGTTTTATTTAATTAAGTATTCATTGTGAATGTCTTATACGAAATAAAATATTGATATATTAAAATGTTAATAAGTAACTTTTGACAAAAGTTAATTTCAATACAGTTTCATACATTTTATTTATAGTAAGAATTGGATTTTTATATTAAATAAATAAATAAATAAAACCTTTATTTGTCTCTCTCACAAGGGTTAAAAATGACAATTAATGAAAAATACACATAATATATTAGGCAACCTTATGAGAGTTATTTTGCTTATCCTCCTATTGCGAATGTTTATAACGAATTCATTGTAATAAAATTGTGATAACTACAATGTTCTCCATGTCTACGTCCTAATTTTTTACGTTCCTTAGATTTTGCAAATATGTATTTCAAAAAGTGGTTGTGAAACCTGTATAATATTTAGGTGAACATTTTGAAGTTTTTTTTGTGTTTATCTAAAAAATGTGTCGATTTTGTGCAATACCATTTTATGATTATATAGATTTATTGTCGGTTCCTGGTCCTTTATGTTGCGTAGCAAATAATTTTAGACTTGCTTCTTGTTACTTTTGACGACAGGTAGCGAAATTGATTTTTATTAATAAATCTCGAATAACATTATTGATTTTTATTTAAACCACCATTAAAATATTATACCTATTTTTGCAATTTCAGATACGAGCAACTAGCGAGCAACAATATAATTTAACTACCTACATATCCTTCAGACACTAAATTGTTTATTAAGACAATGAAATATAACTATTATAATCATCATTAAATAGAGATCATAAGCTCACATTGAAGCCTACCATTTTTTTATGTCAAAAAGTTTTAAAAATTAAAAGAATTCTCCCCATAAACCCATCTATAAGGAAAAGAATATTCATACATTGACTTAGTTCCAAAATCCAAACTGACATTGAAGAAAATCAAAACATGAATAGATCATTAACTTCTACCCAAAATATACAAACAGCTGAATCAAAACAACACATCTAACACACGGCGATCGAAAACATTCCCAAACCGCACGCACGCTATCAACATCGAGATTACTCCTTCAAAATATCCTGTTAATTATGAATATTGATATGCATTGTGCCTCGATAAATGGCCGCGCCCATATACCACAGCTCCAATACATATCAACTAATGAGCTCATTACTGCATCGCGGGCATCAGGCGTAACATTTGCATATCACCTGTCCCATACATAATATATATAATATCGGGTCGGGGTTGAATTGATATTTTGTCGGGCAAACGAAATCCTGAAATAAATATCCCACCCTCATTAATTTGCGCCAATGCGATACGACGGATAGACGCCTACTGGCTGCATACTTTGCGCTAATTTGGGACTGATACGTCATTAACGTTTCGATGGACACAATGAATGCATTTTTAAATAACTACAGAATGCCACTGTGTTTAACTTTTTCATTGCTTACTAGAATTTCCTTTGGTCAAGTTCCTACTTGAACAAAAATTATAATAAAGCTTTGAAGGAGAAAGCTTTTTTGTGTCTTCAAAGTATTTGCGAAACTTTTAGCGTATCCATCACCTGCGGTGATTATTTAATACAAAAGGTAATATTATCAGAAATCCGTTTTATGTTCTGTTATGTTTCAAAGATGAATTAATGTAATCCGCAATGGACTGTTTGCGTTTATAAGTTTATTCTCTGAGAAATATTAAATTAGGCAAAGTTTAATTGAGAAATAATCGTTATAATAATATTAATTTCTAAAAAATTATACTTTACACACAAAGTCCTTAAAAGTTAAAATCTAACTCCAAAGTTCTCAGATAGCTTTGAAGCGGTCCTTCAACCTTTTTTATTTTCATTTTCATAAGTATATTACGCATTCGTCACCAAAAAAAGAGTCCTAAAAGATCTGGTCACACGAGTGTGTCACCTGAGCAATACAAACGATAATATATGCGATCCCAACACCAACGGTACAGCCTGGAAAAATCGATTGCAGACCGATTTGGGCGACGGTAATGAGATTTAAAATTGCGAATTAAATAATAAGTAGCTGCAGTGCTGAATATTTCCGAATGTTCATGAAGGACAAATGTCAGGTAGGTATAGGTTACCATGATTTTGCGTGTATTACCTACTTACAAAGATTGAAGTTTTATAAATCTGATATCATAAAATCAGTTCCTTCTAGAAGGAACAATATTAATTCTACCTGCTAATATAACAACGGTTTGTTGAAATTTGATGCAGATATAGTTAATAGTGTGGATGACACATAGGTACAATCAATCAGCAAATCACATTTTATCAAACTCCTCCGCTTAAAGATTATTTTGATTAGGTTTTGTGAGTGATGGCATGTCTAACAACTTAAATGGTAATGGTTCCCAAACAGGACAAGGTACCTACCACGTACCAAATTACTAACACTGACCAACACGAGACAGATGGAACAAAACCAAACAAAAAGCACCACACAACTGCACAAAAGTTTTTGTTAAACAAAATAATTCTAACCAATTTTAAATTGATATCCATTTTATCAGTGGACTGTTTGCAATTAATTACAACAATCAATAATTTCACGCTTCGTTGAGCGAAAACAACACAAACTGCATGGAGCAGATAACGGCATATACTTGCGTCATGTTATATACTATATAGTATCTCATTAGTGATTCCATTATGTAAATAAATATGTTCATATAGGTAGGTTCAGTTATGAAGTATTGCTATTGGTGAAATGAAAAGAGCGGTGGTTCGATTATGTAAACTGTATATATCAATGTTCATCTATCTAATATAGGTCTAAGTATTTTTGATGAAACAACCAAGTGTAGGTACCTACTGCTTAATATACTGGGCAAAGATATTGTGGTAATTTTTCGTACAATTTCATGTTAACGAGCGACAAATAATTAAAATATAAATAGGTGATAAGCCTCTTTTGTCCTGCCAGACTGAGATATCGTTTTTTAGTCAACATCAGGAATCGAAATCAGGGACCGCTAGGTACTACGCTCACACGTTAACGCTAAGGAGCATATTTTTATTAATATTTTCAGATTATATTTCTACTAAAATCTATTAAAGTTTCAAGCGATGGCAATTGAAATATTATTATTGTAAGGTTTCACCATAATTGACCAAAGAGGTGTTATAATATTCGTGGTCGGTTGTCGTTTTGTATTTCTAACCACTACTATTTGTGGTTTAAGCAGATAATCATTTAGAATCGACCCATTCGTGGTATGATTTTGATATCGACATTTTGTCAAATTTATATGAACATAGATTAATATATGTGACATAGATTTAAATAAAAAAGGGTCAGTTTCACCTCTTGCGGATAATGTCCCTGATAGACTATTTAAAACTATTTAGACATCAATTTTCATACATTGTCTGACTTGCATGCAATCGTTTAAATCTGCATGTTTTAATTTAGAAGCAATTAATTTATTTTAAATGTCCAAAATAAATTTAGATCAGGATGATCGTTCAGGATCAATAATAATAAGTACCTATACAGAAGAAATTTTTCGTAAGAGGTTCATCATCATCAGCCCATATACGTTCCCACTGCTGGGACACGGGCCTCCTAGTCCTATGAGGGTACAGGCCATAATCCACCACGCTGGCCAAGTGCGGGTTGGGCGGATGACACATGTCGTCGAACTTTTTAATTCTTCGACATGTCGGTTTTCTCACGATGTTTTCCTTCACCGTTCGAGCAGTGGTGATGTTACAACACGCGCAGATAAATTGAAAAATCAATTTATTTCCTGCGCGCTCGCCTGGTCTCGAACTACGGACTTATCGATTCGAAGTCCGAGGTATCACCACTGAGCCACCACTGCTCTCGTAAGAGGTTGGAAACAAGATATTTATAAGATACTTATAGGTATCTATAAGGACACTACCCCAGAGGCCAGAATACTATTGAACTTAATAATCAACAATATATTTTAAAATCAACAGGGTTTCAGAGGAACGAAGCACAAATGACACGAGATTATCATAGTCATTTTCATAATGCAGCGAGCGTGCATTCAGATCATTTATAATGCATGCGTGCACCGGCCGTGCGGACACTACCTATTAATTACATATATCGTTTAATTATTGATTTTTAGTAAACACCAACGTTTTGGCGACGATGGCCCGTATTTATGTTACATCTGTTTGCTGTCCAAGTTTCGTTAATGTTTAATGGGAGCCTTTTTGTTTATAGATAAGTACGGTTTGATGGAAAATTATTGCTGCTTTAGTTAAGGATACACAAAACTATTGCAATTGATGCCTACTTACCTTTGGACCATAATATATACAACTTACAAGTAAAAGTCTTTGTGCCAGCTTGGTACTTTATAACTGATAAGCTGCGCTCCGCGGTTTCACCCGCGTGCCTCTGCTCCTGTTGGTCTTAGCGTGATGATAATATATTATAGCCTGGGCCTGGCCTGGGCTTATAGAATGGGCTATCTAACACCGAATGAATTTTTCAAATAGGACCAGTATTTCCTGAGATTAGCGTGCTCAAACAAACAAACAAACTCTTCAGCTTTATAATATCTATTAGTATAGATGACTCCAATAAATGGAAGTTCTGACATCCTATAATAAAGTAACATTGTAACAATGATTGAATTTTTTCACCACAAATCCAAACCATAAAGCTCGTAGGTACAAAAATGCCATAACTCAAGAACCAAACGAATTTCCACTCGCCGTATGAAAATCATCGTCAAACTATTCACAACTAGACAACCGTCGAACTTCAATCGCGGGGGCCCCGTAATTTAAAACCGCACGCCTCCCTCGAAATTAAGTGCGAGTCGGTCGGTACGTGACACCGGCAAATGCGGCATGCCTACCCGTGTGTACCCGCCTTAATTGTGAAGCTTCATTTGTACCTTGTCGCCGTGGCCTGTGACTGTACACACTGCCAATAAACTAAGCAATTTATAAACTACGTCGCTTAATGAATTCGACGCTATTTGTTTGGAAGACTGTGTGTGGAATGGGATGGGCATGTCGTCTTGGTTGTGGAGGGAAAGAGTTGCATATTAGACGTAAGTCATTTAGGGTATCAATGAAAAATCGTTTCGCTCATGCCATACATTTCCTATAAAGAATGAAAAACAGGTGTAAAGCATATGGAATATAGGTAGTGGTAGGTAGAGCTAGAATATTGCTCTAATTCGAGTTATTATAGTTAGTATTAAATAATATGCAGGAAGTTAGCACTCGACTGACCGGTTGGCTTGGTTGGTAGTGGCCCTGCCTTCCAAGCCAGAGTTCGATTCACACCCGGGGCAAATATTTGTGTGATGAACCTATGTTCATCTATATTATGTTTGCTCTGTGTATGGGTGTTAATTATCTATACTTATAAGTATTTATTTAAAATTATATATATGTATGTTTATCAGCCATCTGGTTTCCATAACACAAGCGAAAGCTTAGTATGGGATCAGATCGTGCTGTGTGTGAAAATTGTCCTGAAATATTTATTTATTTACCTAGAACCAGGAATAAAACAAACCAAACGTGATTCAGGAAAATTATGGGCCCTTTTTCTATGATTCTTCTGATAAATACCTCAATCAATAGTTTTGATTTTATCCTCTACAAACACCCAATCACACAAACATAACATCATTCCCTACATACAAATAAAGTGCGAAGTCAATCGTCTTACATTGAACACTCTCAAACGGATTCCTAATTGGCGATGTAGAGACGAATGCCATTATTGTCTTGACAATCCTTCCATAGTATATTCGTAATTACAGAACCTTTCATACAACCCTCGTCTGCTTGTACTTTTGTTTACGTGAACGCCAATTATTGTAATAAGTCGCTCGCATCGTTTGTTCCGTTACTTCGAAATTAATGAAGATAATGAATGTTATTAGGCTAAGGCTTAATAAGTGAGAATTTAAATTTATTTGGAAACGTATGGGTAGGTATATCGTAATAAGGTATGGGGCATTTTATTGTTTGTTTCAAATTCAAACAAGTTATTAATAGGTATCTAAGAGATTGTAGAATTTCAGCATTTTTTACGTTTTATGTTACAGTAAATATGTTTTTTTTTTTATATAAGTTTAGATAGGTCTATAAATTATTATTCATAAACCTTAATTAAAAAATGTTAGATATTGATAGATAAATTACATCTTCTTTTATATAGCTTCTTTCATATATCTGTATCCTAATTCACACTTACTTTTAAATAGATAGATACCTATGTAGAGCATCAAGGAAAATTCAAAAACTAATTGCATTCAGTTACGAATAAATAATTCTGCTAACGTAGAGATATGTAGTTATTCGTAACTGTTTACGTTTTCGTAAATTCGTAATTCGTAACTCTACGTTAGCAGATTTTTTGTCGTCAAAATTTGAATGAATGCAAGTAGTTTGTGAATTTTGTCTTCGCTCTCTCTAGATATTTATTCAAACAATTGTCACACCTATTATAACAATTGTCACATCTAATACTAGATCTTCAGTTTACAACTCTTACCAAACCCTACACCAATCTTTCACAAAAATCACGCGCAAAACGCTTACAAAGGGCTGCTGATTAGGCTTGTTTAATTAAACAGGTCTTCCAGCGGTGAGCGCATAGTGCACTGTGAATGGAAATATTTTAATTACCAACGGCCCCTCGGCGTAAATTTCCCACGGCTGCGATAAAGAATAAACATCAGCATTGTCTTAAACCCTCGCTAAGAATTATTTCCTTGCAGGGCTGGCTCTAGCTGTGGTATAAACTGAGGAAACTACTTACTTATTTTCTTTTACTTACCTAGATTTAGTAACTCATGCAGGTACTAGGTAAAGATTGAATAACATGCTTTTCATAAATAAATATGTAAAATGAATTATAATTTTGAGCAAAAAAATTGATGTAAAATTAAAAGCCTTTAATAATAATCCAAGTTCACGAAACTATAGTAACACACCAAAACTTAACACTATCTCAAAATGCAAATATAACATTTACATAGTTACAATGTCTTAACCTGTGTCTCGAAGTTTTTTTCTAACAAATCGCAGAGAATGTAAATAGGTATCTGCTGACACTAGTAATATTTCTAGTAGACTATCTAATTTATACTTAGTACTTTTTTGAAGTGAAACTTCTTTATCGGGGTTGGAAAAAAATTTTGTGTAACATTTTTTCGTTACGCGTGACATTTTTCTGTTACACGTCATCTTTTTCTTATCCCTACCACGCGTGATTCGACGTATGTCTGTAAAGTTGCATATAGTAAATTATTTTTAGAAAAATAAGGTCATAAAGAAGTTTCACTGCTTACGTGTGTACACTAGTACACGCACAGATTTTTTTGAAGTGAAACTTCTTTATCGGGGTTGGAAAAAGATTTAGTGTAACATTTTTTCGTTACGCGTGACATTTTTCCGTTACGCGCCATCTTTGTTTTATCCCTACCACGCTTGATTCGACATATTTGTTTAAAGTTGCATATATTTATAGTAAATTATTTTTTGAAATATAAGGTCACAAAGAAGTTTCACTTCTTACGTGTGTACCTACACTAGTACACGCACACATTTTTTATCTATAGGTCTCAAAGTACCTAACAAATTTTTATCTGTACCAACCCTGGTCCCAACGTCTTAAGTCGGCGCGGTCCCATGGCTACCATTACGCGGTCACCGCCTCATTACCGCCCTCCTTGATTTCAACCCTTACACTTTATACATGCCTGGTACTATACATGCGGAATAAAACGGAATTACTTATGTATAAAACATAAAATTAACAAATCTAGTTTATTTTTTTTTTTAACTAGGTAAGTAGGTGACTGAATAAAAGTAACTCTTTCCTAAATTTCATTTTATAAAATATTCACAATGGTAAAAGCAATACGAGGTATTTAAACGAATACCTATATCATAGATAACAGATCTATTATAGAAAATCATCCAAAGGTAATATTACCTATAATATGTTAATCTATTCTTAAGGTTAGATTTAATTATACCTAATGATATCATCAACCAAATAAGTAATAGAAATAAATATATTCTATGCACTACATATTTCAATTTATCTATAATAATTTATAAGCACATTCTTTAGTCCATACCTCACTACTACCTAATACATATTATCAAGGTTCGTATAATAAACTTTAATCTTTTAAAAGCAACCTCATCTCAATTTACACTTAGATTGCGTCTCTACGTTAAAGCAAATATCTACTTTCAAAACCACAAAACTAAGCAGCGCCATCTCTTAGCGCTTTCTAACAACTGAGCGCACTAGCGCCACTCACTCACACCAGCAAATAAAATACGAAAACATTTACCATACTTTCAGCTGGCGAAAAGTTCCTTAAAACTTACAACGCATATTTTCGAATCTAATCCACAGAATCGCCAAAGGATTGTGCACCTTACTGCTATTACTTTAGAACCTAGAGCGTTAAGAGAATGAATTTGTTTAAGTCTTGTTTCATTCGTAGACGGAGGGTGTTAGAAATAAATCGGGGAAGAAAGAAGGTCGTAAGTACTTTCCCGTTCTTTGGCATTTACACTCATTTCGAACTCGAGGCTCTTTGGGAATAATAAGAAATACAAAAGAGCGTAAGATATTTGAATTCCAAACGAAAAGCATACTTTTTACGCTAGACATAAGGTTGAAAATTCTATACTCTATTTTTAAAATTGCAATGTGTGCGTACGACGGCCGGTAAGGAAACTTTCTTAGGCGTTTCTTAAGAAGGCGAAGAAAGCGAAAAGGAGCACACTTGAGGGAGTTTTGTTAAAAATAATCATGAAATGGTTCTGCGTTGATCCGTGAGAGGGCGCATTTTTTAAGTTAAATTGTTTAAAAATATAGCGCTAGGTACATATATGTATTACCTATCTATAATGTATGCATTTTTTTGTGTGTCATGTTTGTTTTTGTGTGAAATCATTTCACTGAATGTTACTCCTAACATTATCTTATCAATATTTCAGCGTTTTATCACATAAAGTTTCAGTTCTAACATAAGTATAGGGTAACAGTCACATAATAAATGATCTAATTTGCAAATAAAACGCCTCTATAGGCGTACGAATAGAACGATTTCGGTAGAATCAACCGCAGCCACTGGTGTAATTTCATTTTACACACCAAACAAACCGATGACAAATCCTTCCAATAGCGTTCAAACAACCCGTTATTATCTTAACGAATAGCATATCGCGGTTAACCACAAAATTACCGACTAACCAATCGGAGGGCCCGTTACGTATATTTTCCGCTATCTATTTTTCCATGGGGTGAAAATCTTAGAAACCACACAACTAACCGCAAAGGTCAGGTGATCGACCAATCGGCGGTCGTAAATATAACCACAAGCCACGCCCTAAAACCGCAAACCAACCACAACACGAGACGTTCATTTCTCCGTATCGATTTAAGTCGGTGCGACGTTCTTTTTTTGGATACGATTTGTGGTTGGCTACATAGAGCTTATATACTCGTGCGTGATGACAATTCAATGTAATTCAAATTAGAAAGCATTTAAATCAGCCAGCTATCTCATAGATACCGGTGTGACCATTCTTAATTTAAGAATGTACATGCTCCGCAAAGAAGATAATGCCCCAGGGCTAAACTAGTCATCGTCCTTCAGAAAGATGAAATATTGATTCACCGCGTCGTTGAGAAACGTTTACGCACACATGCACGCGCCGCGTACAGACGCACGGACACAGCCGCAACCACATTATATTCATAATGAATACAGCTATCCCACTCGTCGGTCGTCTTTGACTTTGTATAAATATATTTCGTCTCTCTCTAGCGGCACTTGAGCGGACGGTTCCCCCTCGAGGGAGAGGGACGGGCGAGGGTTAGGAGTTTGTCTTCGAGAGGTCGCCAATTTCTATTTCATTAAGTGGCGCGATTCTAACCGCAGCGGATCGATGAAACTTGGCCACCTGCAAAAACTTCCTGCACTACTTATGGAATGACCGGAATGCAGATCCACCGCCCTGCAAACATTTACTATACTTATAGGTATATAATATTTTATCTGCATCCTAGCATAACTACATAATATACATACTGTTAAAACCATTGATTAAAGAAGAGCTCTATAATTCAGTTTTAATCCGAACTCTAGGTACAACAGCTCTACATTTTTCAACGTATCTTCTAAGATATATAGCTTATAATATCAAGACTAGTATTAAGGTACACTTGTAACCGGAATTGGCCAGGTGCAAGTGCTCTTACACTGATCATACTTTTTCTTTAGGCAAATAGTTATCTTTCATTGCCAGACCGAAACAATTTTTTTAATTTTCAACGAGGATCGAAACTAGGACTTCGTGATGATACCTATTGCTACTGATACGAGACTTTTTATATAACTATTTAGAAATCATATTTTCTATAGGTATTATGTTAAAGTAGTAAGTAGTAAAAAGTGAAGTCCCATGTCCTCTATAAGTGGGGTAAGTGGCAGATGCATTATACATCTGTTTCACTGATTGTTTTTTTTTCTTTTAGGGACAAGAAGGTGATCAGCCTTCTAGGTCCTACCAGACCGAAACATTTTTTTTTTCTTCGTCTCCACCGGGAATCGAACCCAGGTCTCCTCGGTGTTACGCTCACGCGTCAAGCACTATACCAAGGAGGCGGTCAAAGTAGTAGGTAGTAGGTACCTATGCATTATACTTCAAATGGTAAAATGATTAAAAGTGAAAACACATGCAATTACGAAACCAAACTTAATTTGGCACATGGATTGTTGACTCATTCCCTAGAGAAGACAGTAGTACCTAGCTTTCTACTTAGGTAACATTTGTTCCTGTAATCGATATTTCTAAATAACGAGGTCAACCATCTGCTACTCCTATATCAAGCATTTCCATCCAGAATATTTAGATGTGGGTAGTAGAACCAAAAAGAAAAAGAATGAAGATCAACTCATAAGCATTTGAATGTCTTTGATCCTACCATCTGTTATGTCCTTGATCCTACCAGATATGTCCTACCAGACCGAAACATTTTTTTTTTCTTCGTCTCCACCGAGAATCGAACCCAGGTCTCCTCAGTGTTACGCTCACGCGTCAAGCACTGTACCAAGGAGGCGGTCAAAGTAGTAGGTAGTAACTACCTATGCATTATACTTCAAATGGTAAAATGATTAAAAGTTAAAACACATGCAATTACGAAACCAATTTTACTTAATTTGGCACATGGATTGTTGACTCATTCCCTAGAGAAGACAGTAGTAGCTTTCTACTTAGGTAACATTTGTTCCTGTAATCGATATTTCTAAAGAACGAGGTCAACCATCTGCTACTCCTATATCAAGCATTTCCATCCAGAATATTTAGATGTGGGTAGTAGAACCAAAAAGAAAAAGAATGAAGATCAACTCATAAGCATTTGAATGTCTTAAAACCAAAAATATCAAATTCAAGATCCATCTTTTTAGTAGGTTTCCGTTTAGTAGGTCACTTTTAGCAAAAAATAAATAGGTATTGGTACTCTATGTAAGTTAAAAAGAGACATGTATTTGGAAAAAACATAAAAGCTCGTTAACCAATTTAACAATCGTTCATATTTTTAGAATCAAATAAAAATTAGGTAAGTACCCGAATTTCAACAATGCTCATTCCATAATACATTTATCCGTAGTCTTTGATTTATACATTTTCCGAACCCATCTTTGAAATTCGTGTTCTGATTGTGATTTGAGCTCGCATTAAAGATTCATCTGAGGACGCGTCGCTGGGAACCAACCGTAACTTTTAGAAAATGGCTTAGTGCTTACATATGGATAGGTATATCTACAAGCAAAATTATACATTATATACATGGTTCGTAAATACCTAAATTGTGTGCTCTACAATTTAATAATTATGGCCATCGTGTTTACATTTAAAACTAGGTATAAGAAGATCTTTTTCATTTTGCTTTCTTGTTTATGATAGAATTTAGTACTTAGATAATATATTTTTACACTACCTCGTTAAAAACAAATATAACAAAGAAACCCAAATTTGTTACATTTTCAACGGACAGTGACCTAAAAGGACGCCACAACAAATTTATTTATGCCTCTATGTCTAGTAAATAGAATTAATCTTGAGTTCTCTATCCCTCTATTTATGCTTAATAGAATAAGTCTTAAGAAGACTTATCCTACATTTTATAAAACTGTATTTCTTGTGTGTCCTAGCTTTAAATCTATACATTGTATACAATGTATAGATAAAATAGTATAACACCAGATAATACCTACTCAATAGTCAAGGAACTACCGTCCTCTCAAAGCACTACAGCATTGAACACACCTATCCCTGTATCTCGAAATAACATTTTCCTTACATTACTCGCACATTAAGTGCAAGCGTCCCTCCTGAATAATGTACCGGCCTTCGGGAATACTTCAAACATATGTAAATCGTATTCTCCTGACCAAATGTACAGATTGTTCTTGTAACGTGCTGTACATTTGGTCTATTTACGAGACGTGTTCCATTGAGATCTGTTTATAATGGGCTTACTGGAAAAGTAACTATGTAGGTATATATTATCCTTCTCTACATGTAGGTATTGATTCAGTACTTCAGCAGAACGAGAATACCTGACTATAACGCACATACTAAAGCAAAATATATGCAAAAAAGTAGGTAGTTATTCCAAGTCTACGTACCTATTTAAAATACCTATATCCATATTATTTTTATACTTTCCATTCATAAGGTGCAACTCGTCGTATGTTGTATACAGAACAACTAAGAGTTTTCGTCTCTACATTTTATACAATCAGGAAATTAATACACTCAATACAATATGAATATTTTTAACTTACTTATACATACGTAATGTGATATATTATGACATCATTTCTGTTTTACAATAATAGCGTTTAGCTATTATGTATTCTGTGACAATAATTACCGTTTCAATTTGATCATTGATGAAATATTCTTTAAATACACAAGTAAATCAACATATCATATATAATTTCATTTTTTGCGGCTTCACCTATTCTAAAATATCAGTTTTAATAAGAGCACAGAAATACAACACATTTTATTTCATATAATTAAAGGCAAGTGTTATGAAAGCGGCAACAAGCCACTGTAAATTCCACGATATCCCGCTAAACGGGCAAACCCTTATATTAATTAGCGAGAAAATTTTGGGGGATATTATTTACGTAATAAAGCCTTATTTAGTGCCCTCTAAATGAAATATGAGCAATTGAGGAGAGTAAGTACTTAGCATGGGTATTTATAATATCTTGCTGAGGGGGATCTTATACTCCTTTTCTTCGAGATGGTAACGATAGTTTAATTGTTATACGAGTAATATTTTTAGCAATCTGCCTAGTACTGAAATTAATAGTAAGAGCTATAATATAAACTATATACTCTCTACTATTTTACCATTATTATGTATGTACAGTACTTCAAACATATAGTTTAACCCAACTATAATTTTTTGTTTGCTCCGTAGTTTTCCTTTTATTAACTATCTGTACCTTTAAAAAAACGAACAGCCTAACTTAATACGCGACATCAAAAGTTAATAAGGTAAAAATCGCGTCCGCAATTTCGTCGACAAAATTTCCAATCAATTCGATTTAATTCTATTTTACGGCAGACACAAAAAGTCGACAAACGCATTATTTAAATACAATGGTTGTTCGTTAGGTTGGCGGCAGGCCTCAGGACTTCGATGCAAGATTTAATTAAATTGCTACCCCACCCTATCTAGCGACGCCCGTCGTCGGCAATTTCCTAGCTAGCTGATTTATTATCGAGCCTCGACTGAGCAATGAGCATGGTAAAGGATTGTGGCCAGCTCTTCTTGGAGATTTTTTGATTCTCGGCTTTGTATTTTGTGTATTCATTAGAATAACTACCGTTGAACCTATAGTTGTTTATTTCGAATGCACGTGTTACCTTACTTCTTCCAATTATCCTGATATTCTTATTTAAATAACATTCACAATGTTGAAAATATACCTAACCCCATAGGTAGGAATATAGGATATACCTAATGCAAACCTCGATATTCATATAGGAGTAAGTAATTACGATTAGATAAGCTTACCTAAGTATTTTTTTATACTTACATAAACTTTCTTACTTTTCACGTAAATACAGCTATGAACCATCTATTTCCAAGTATAGACCAGCACAAGACACCGTGGAACCTTTAAAGCATTTCCCGATTGTTTGAAACGGGAAAAAAACCCCGAGACGGTGTAAAGTGAATTTCCTTGTCCAGCGATCGGGTTACTTTTTCCCGAACTATATTAAGACGGGATCAGGCCAGCCCTCGACCAGCCCGGGGGGCGACTATGATTTATACACGCTGTCATAGTAATAAATAATTCTTTTCAATTCCCTTTGCTGTTGTATGTGTGTTTAAATGGAATTGTACCTATACATGTATTGATATACATATTTTGTCATGTACCTACGTACTATTATTACTGCAGGGTGTATTTTGAAACGTAGCCCGTAGGTATATAACACAGTTGACAGATATATACTACGTATATAATTTAACTTTCCGCCTCTGTTCGATATCATTCAAAAATATTTTTTGTAGAGTTACTAAATTCAAAAATTTTTTGCTGTTAATTATACCTTAATATATCTAATACCTACATTTTTTTTCACTGCATAAATACTCGTCAGACTTTTTCAATTTAAATCACTGTTCGGAATAAGTTGTTTTCCAAGAAAACACATTGAAAGGTTTTCTAATCCCGGCCCTTCATCAAAGCCGAAATTCAGTCGAAAAGACGCAAACTTCCCTTATTAGACAAGAAACTTGAAGGGAACCTACTTTTCATATCATCCCTACTAATTAATCAGCTACGAATCGAACAACAAAGTATTAAATTACAAACTCTGAAGCTATAATAGCATTAATTAATACGAAAGCGTGAAACTAAGTAGTATTAGGCCTAGCTGAGTTTTAGAAATAAACATTGCTACATTTTATTAATATCCTTAGTAGATGTTGAAAATAAAAACCAATATAATAAAGGTATACTTGTAATGTACGTAAATATAGGATGGATACGATTGTTTTCATTACTTTTATATCCAGAAGTTTTGCTCTACATTCTACGGTGCGGTCTGTACATGAGACATTTTGAGATCAAAGCTTTCAGACTATCATTTCACATTGCTAATTAAATTATTATTTAAGAAAAAAGTATAGAAATATATATAGATAGGTATTTCATATCATACATACCATAAATTTGCATGCAATTAGCAAGTTTTTTATTAGATAATAAAAAAAAAAAACATTTCTCCTTTCTACTCATACAGTTGATCCTAATCACAATCCTTAATTACATAAACAGGTAAACATTATATAAATAAAGGCTGTTGAATTATGGACATCGTCTCCAAGGAGAGGCTGGCACAATAAATCTTCGCAGTGGACAAAGAAATGATAAATACTGCAGGGAGTGTATGATTTACCGTGTGGTAACCTTTATTCCATTTATCGTTTAGAAATATCGTAGCAAATTGTACTGCGAATACGATGTTTCGTCTAGATGTTTTTCTCTTTACTTATTTGTAATCAAATAAACGTTGATAAAAGGTATAATACAGTCTTGATATTATAGTTTCCCTTCTTAGAATAGTTAAAATTATTGTTATATTAATAAAACGAATGTTGAATATAGAAAATTGGCTCCTATTATATCGGGATCATAGCGTGTTTATATTGCAGAAGCATATTATTTTATGCTACATTATAACCTGAAGGTATATAGTTGTTTTATAAGTAGCAAACACGTTTCGTAGTAATATTTAATATACCTACACAAAACATCAAGCTATTCCTTCAAATAAAATACTCAACAATCTAACAATCCTACATCTACCTTTTTGCGGCAAGACAGACTCACAGCTATAATTTATACTAAGTTATTTATTAGGGATTCGAGAATGTTCTATTAGCCATCCGATTGCTATTAAAGGCTTAACGTTAAAGCGGTATTTTTGCCCCCTGTCCAGCCCCTCCGACCCTTGCAAGACCTTTGTATTTGCATGGCTTTTCTACAAGCTTAGGTTTTTAACATTCTTAGGGGATTAAAGGATTTAAATTTCCTTTGCACTTTTGCTAAGTACGATTCGCTTTCAGCGCTTTCAGTATTCATGTCTTAAGTTACTGAACATGATATAAAGACAGTATATGGCTTTAACGTTTACTTAAGTTTAGCTTGAATACCTTCATTAGATGCATCAATTTTATGCATGCATCAAAGTCTACTAGCTTACCGCCCGCGGCTTCGCCCGCTTTGTCTAAAACCTAATAAATTATATACCTACTAAAACCTTCCTCTTGAATCACTCTATCTATTAAAAAAACCGCATCAAAATCCGTTGCGTATAGTTTTAAAGATTTAAGCATACAAAGGGACATAGTAACAGAGAAAGCGACTTTGTTTTATACTATGTAGTGATTGAGATAAGTAGGTACCTACGTAAGTACCATCTTAACTTTCAATTGCATTCTGTTTTTTCAATAATCAAGAATCTGATAAACAATAACACGTTTTCTGTAATATAATAAGGAATGATTGAAATAAACAGCATACCTACTACAATATTATACCATACCAATTACCATATTGTTAAAATCAGAGTTCACATACTATGATATCTATCTATTTAAAATAGTACAGGTAAAAGCTTATTACCTACTATTATGATTAAATAAATGAATATACAATAGATATTTAGTACATTCCTAATGGATGTCGGTAGCTGCATGTCTTAAATAGCATCCATCCATCACGTCAGCGGCATGCCTGGAACGCGTCTCCGCGTCGATACGACATACATACATATTACATATCATATGGATGATATAATTTAATATGTATTTATTTAATTAAGGTGCTTAATAATATTTGTATCTTTTTTGTCTTTAAAGGACAATGACCTATTATACTAGTAGACGCGGCATACGCCAACATCATTGCACTAAAAAACAGCGTAATTAATACATACCTACTTACTAACGCATTATCACCAATACAGTTGTTCTCTCTTTCACTCTCACGCACGAGACATAATACATGTCTCACTCATGTACTTCGTAATAACAAACTGCCAATTAAAATATAAAAAGAACGTCCAGCCACGACGCTGAATGGTGCGTGACTAAGTGAAACTCGGGCACTTAGCTGAGTTTTTTCTTGCCAAAATTGAGAGCGGGTAACGTATCTAGCTTTTTTATATATCATAGTTAAAGGACAATTTGTTTAAAATGAGAAAAAATATTGCAAGAAATTGCAACATAATTTATAATTTCAATAAATAATTTTCCGGGAAAAGTATTTCAAATTGACGCATCACATTATCAAGTTGTAATTATAATAATTTATAATCTACTTTTCTCTACCTATTACAACGATTACAATTATTAAAAAAATATGTTAAATTCTAATTAATAACATTGATAACACCGGTGATATTATTGAAAAAGAAGTAGATGAACTTATCATTTAATTTGATTTTGCAAAATTAAACATTTGAAAATGGAACCGTTAATTCTAGAACAATATCAATCCATGATGCGTTTGAAGAATTCGAATTTATATTCATCGACTCAGCTCTATAATCGCTTTTACCTATACTCTATAGTGTATATTCATTATCTGTAGTATAGGTATAGGTAAAGATAATATTATATCGGTTTAGTGAGGGTTAGTTGGCTGCGACTACACAAGCGAATTTGTCAAAGAATTATTGTTCAAAGAATTTGCTCAAACTCAGCTCTATAATCGCTCGTACACAACTGTATAGGTATTATCTGTGATATAGCTTTACGTATAGGTAATATGGTTGAGGTGTAATGAGGGTTAGTTGACTGCGAGCACGGGGGCGCGTTGAATGTGACGGCTACACCGTGACATATTTGCGTAACACCTGTCCTGTCGCGTCGATTGGGGATCGATCTAATGTCACAGAGTAAAAATGTAGAAACATAGATGATAGAGCATTGTTTATGCTGTGTAGTTGAGGGGACTAAATATTCCCTTTTGTAGTTTTCTTTTGGAAAATTAAAAAAAAATCAACAAAAACTTTTATTATTTTTTTAATTATGTGAACAGATTTTCGCTTTGATAGTTTTTCATAAGTATTTGTTGAAGGGGCATTGAGTAACAATTTACCTATAATATGATGCGTAGAACTCTACAATTTTTTATTTACCTAATATAAATAATTCACAAGATTAAACTTAAAACTTGTAATTTCTAAACAAGTCAAATAAAGTACATTTAAACTTTAGTGAAATCTAAATATAGCTTTCAAATAAAATTTACGAACTTTCAAATCTAACTCAATAAATTTCGAACTTTCAAATCTAAATAATACAAAATGTTCTCTAATATTGAGATGGCAAGAATAGTAAAATTCAATGAAACTAGATATAAGTTGGAAATTCTGTCTTCTGCTGTCGCAGACGTCTGAACTTGGAGCAGCCCACGTGTCAACCCGTGATCACGCCAATAAAGGACAAAACAATATCATTTTTACTAGAACACCATAAAATAAACCTTATTCTGTAGTCATAAGGATGTTTAAAGTGCATACAAAAAGTATGTTTTTGTATAAAACGTGTCACATTTCCCCAACGGTCAGAGGATTTCGGCGATCATGGGGGAGACGCGATTTATATCACTGGACATTTAATATTTGCTAATGTGTTTATCTTTTTAGATTTTCGGCGAAAATCGCACTAGCAAACACATTACCTAGGTACTATATCAGAAATCGAAAAGAATTTAGCCTTGTTTTAATACAAGAAAATAGGTAGGAACCTACCTACATAATGAACTATTCTAGATACGACGCTGACACCTAAAAAATTGCATACCTATAGTAGTAGTAGTCTTTAACTG
Source organism: Colias croceus (assembly GCF_905220415.1). Taxonomy (NCBI): domain Eukaryota; kingdom Metazoa; phylum Arthropoda; class Insecta; order Lepidoptera; family Pieridae; genus Colias; species Colias croceus. Next base: position 7,042,932 of record NC_059551.1, on the reverse strand, counting down.
ACTTTTTCAGTTTAAGGTTCTTTTTATAATTTGACTATCTAATATAAAAAATCAGCAAAAAAACAATATGAGATTTGCAATATAACCAATATTTACGACAAATGAAGATAAAGTATAGATTCTTATAAATACTTAGGCTAATTTCACACAAGAATGAACGTTAGTCGCCTCCCCCGAGTTGAGAGTACGGTACTCTACGTAAGTAGCGTTTTGTGACCGTTGCCCAATGCGTGGAGTAAGAAAAATTGGATATTTTTTAGTCGTATTTAGGAAAGTTCTGGAAGTATATTTATTGAGCTAAAAGGAAGAATTTATAAGAATTGGATGTCAATAGTTTGATATGATAATTTATCAATCATTTGCTACGAATCAGTGTTGAAAATTGTCTCTTGTTACATCATTCTCATCATTCAGAGATTAGATCACATTACAGTAGCAGCATTCCAGCAGTACACACAGTTACATGGTGCTGTAACACAATCTTGTGTTTGTTGTAGAGACATTGGACGTAGAGCCATTAAATATTCATTCAAATTCTTCCCATTTTGATATCATAATATTATTAATAAGCCTTTTATTACACATGACCAAAATTTATAATACTACTAGTTTACCGCCCGCGGCTTCGCCCGCTTACTCTAAAACGATTTGAGATTTAAAATATCCTATCTCTCAAGTTGGATCGAAAAGCACATGGTGTGCGAATTTTATTATAATCAGTTAAGTGGTTTAGGAGTCCATTGAGGACAAACATTGTGACATGAGATTTATATATATTAAGATTTACACTTTTCTTCAAATAGCAGGCAGCTAAGCAACAGCAACGCATCCATAATATCGCCACTTCATTTCGTAGCTCCTTGTAACTTATTGAATTAAGCGCTTGTCTGGACAAGAAATGGCGAAGATAAAAGAATACAAGAATTAATATCCATCACTACAATCTGCAGTCACGTAAGATGAAATCTTGCAGTGATATGTCTTTGATGTTTTCGTACTTGAGGAAAATAAACAGAACATGTATGGAATGCATATATTATTATATTATTAGTTCAGGATACATCGCCCATTACTATCAAGATGATTTTACGTTTGTAGCTTTATTTTGATGAGACACCGAATAATTTCATGTACGAAACTCTCGATTGTGGTAGCTAACAGAGATAATAAGGATAAAATTTTTTGATTTGATGGTTCTCAAATATTTATTACGCAATTTGTAGGACAATATGTCTGTTGAATTATATAAACATTAACTAAGTGAAAACAAAAAAATCAGCTTGTTAGTAATCATGTATGATGACCTCGTTATCGATACACTTTGGAAAGGGGGACTCTTTGAACCAACCATAGATTTTGTAGGACAAATATTTTTTCGAATAAATTAGGTAATTATCTTGATATTGAACAAAAAAAAATCAGTTAGTAATAAATATGGTTCTCAACCATCAAATCAAAAAATTTTATCTTTGTTATCTCTGTTAGCTACCACAATCGAGACTTTCGTACACGAAATTATTGGGCGTCTCATCAAAATAAAGCTACAAACGGAAAATTAGCTTGATAGTAGTCACTTGCAAAAATGGGCGATGTATCCTGAACTATATACCGTGATTATTTTTCAAGCAAATCGCTTCCTTATTTATTTTGTAGAGATATAGGAATAAATATCGTCAGACTTTGGCATAATTGTTTTTGTTTGTTTGTATGGTCTAAAAATAAATAAATTTAATACACGTTCTTATCGTCTTATGTTCCTACACATTTATGCGATCTACATGAAGTCCAATGATTTTTTTAAATACCTCCTTCATATGCTATGTACCTAAAATCATGATGTACTTAACTTGGGCTTAATAAGTTAACGTTACCAACATACAGACTATTAAAAACAAAATTTATAGTAGAAAATGAAAATTTATTATTTATTTATTTATAACACTTTATTGCACAAACAAAAATTAGGACAATTTATTACCTATGTTTTCTAACTTTAGATCAATGATTTCCATAGAGTTTCATCAATTAAATTATACTATAAACATTACCCACTTCTCAGAAGGCTACAGAACTTAACACTATTCCTGCCTATTCGATCTACCGAAACACGATGAACTTTTCAAACTCTGTCTACATTCCCATGGGGTCTACGTCATTCAAACCAGGGACGGATTTACCATTTTTAAAGCCCTGATTTTGGAACCAATCCTTATAAATATATGCATTGTTAAAAAATACTATTCTGAATAAGTCAAAGCTTAGTTTTACACTAAGCACATGCAAAACAAATAATAAAAATGGTCTAAAACTTGATGGTAGTGTACATCGTATTTAGTACCTTATGCAATAGTAGCTACTTACTTTGTACGAATATTATCAGTTTACTGATTTAACAACTATATTCATAAAATAGTATTTACGTAAATAACATGATAAACGAATGCCTAAACAACGATTTCACTAATAAAGCATACAACTACGTAATACACAATATAATATCTAGTAGTTAGATGCGAGGCCCAAAATATAGTCCGTTGCTATAATATGCAAAGGGACGGCTTGTAACTCAAAATAGATGTTTCCGTTACACAAGAACAGGACATAAGGGTCCAAGACGGATATCTTAAGTGGCTGAGAAAGGGCTAGGGGCGTAGGATATTTATATTCTCAATATATCCGAGAGGCTGTTACCAGTTGACGAGTTACAAGTTGCTTGAAGGGTTTCAGCGATACGTGATATTTGGCGGAATATCAATAAGACATGGTGTGACTGTGGGGAACTATTAGAATTTATTGACAACTAACTGTTTTATCCGGCTTCACCTGGGTAGCCTGGGATACAAAAAATCTTATATTAATCGATGAAGATGTAGGTAGCTTTCAAAAGGCATTATTTTTAAATAGACAACATTTTCAATTTAATCCTTAAAGACAAGTCTCTCCTCTTATTATACAACAAAACTCAACTTTTGAGAACCCTTGTATTGGTATAGCCGATTTATCAATAAAAAGTAATGTTACGGATATAATGCATCATGTACAAAGTAATCGAGCTTGCTGTGTCCGATTCTTGACCATTTAATGGAGCGGTAATCATAAAAGGGCAAGGGGAGACTGAGCTAAAAATTAAAATATTTGTTGTTTTATATTGCATTTGTTACCAATAACAGTGATAAAATCTTTAATTGCAGTGAAACTTTTTCGTTGAATTAATATATTTTTCGGTAGAAAAATAACTAGATGCTAAATGAAAAATTGATATCAATTATGTATCAATTATACTTAAGTACAAGTATCTTTAACTATTTCTTATCACAACCACTATTAAACGAGTTACTATTTGAAAAGATGTTGGCTTAATAATTACCTTTCCAAATTCACTCAGGACGAGGTAGTTGAAATTTATATAATTTAAAGACAATAATTTATGCAGTACCTATCTATTTTTAATTTGTTTAAGTAACTCTAATAATTATTTCGGAACTTTATTCGAGCTGAAATTTAAATTGCCATTAATTTTGTTATTTTAATGAATGATTTTATTGATGATGAAGCAAAACAAAAATATCACAACATACACAAATAATCAATCTACCAAAAATTCCAGTCACTCTGATCTGGTTATGTTAACAAAGAGGTTTAATTTCTTCACTGACAAGATGATAGACGGTGATCGAGCTCTCGAGGGTGTTCGGTTGCACGTGGCTCATTCAGTAAAAATCTGATATCAAGGTGATGTATCATTATGGGACTGGAAGTACTTGGGATACGGGATACTTATTTATATTCCATGTTTTTTTTAGGTTTTATCTTGCAATTATTTATTGGTAATAATCTAATAAAAGTTAGCGATATTTTAAGTAAATTAACTGTTAACTGTTATTGAACGTATAAACTTATAACGATGAAATAAGGATCTATATGACTTCGTTAATAAAATTATTTTAAAGTAAATAAATAAAAAAATAAAAAATATATTAAAGCACTGGTAAAGATTAGTTGGGAATAAGATTTGTTTAAAAAATGACTGCTGAGTGATTAAGTAATTCGAACTCCGCTTTTCTGTTTAAAATACTGGAGATACGTGTAACCATATCTTATTTTATAGGAAATTATTGCCTAAATTGAAACATGAAACATCATTTTCCCATGCTACTAGCCAAATAATTGCTTAATTTTGAAACAAAAGCATCAATTCATGTCCCTCACATTAAAATATCATTATTCATTCTGCAGAGGACCGGACACTCAAGTCGGAGTAGACCATATTTGTCCAGGACCCTCTGTTTGTTCTGTGCCTCTCTCGTTTAGCAAGTTAACTTCAACAAAGCCGCGTCCGCCTCATTTGTATAATGCTCAGCAAATAGCTAGATTTGGAAACTCTTTAATTTTTAATGTTCAAGATTCAAATAGGAGAACACACAACACATAAGTCTACTTATTATTATCTATATATTAAACGTAAAAGGTGCAGATGATTTACACATTTCACCTGAATTATAACAGCAGCTATACTTAATTCTGTACAAGCGCTATAACGAGTCTAACAACAAGCACTGGTTAAAACAATCACTGATTAACATTGAGTAACAAAGGTACACGGGACACGAAAGCAATCTGCATTAACACGATTAAAATAATTTCAAACCGTTGGAGATCTATAATATTTTGATTGTATGACACGGCGGCATCGCGTCCGCGGCAATAAAATTTCACGCAACATAAAGCAAAAACACAGCCGAACATTACTAGTTATCCCCCGACCACACACGCAAGACCTGTGATTCACTTCCAGTCCCCTTCCCAATGTTCCAACTCATCTAGAGCCAGGTGTCAAACTAATTTGGTGCATAAAATACATTTTGTTAGGCTACTGCGGAAATCGGGAAAGTTCCACACTGTTAAGATGACTATGAAAACTATCAACTGTCGTTTTCGGTTTGATGTTCCGTGTTGTAAGTAGTGAGTTATTCTGGAGACATATACTCCATATTACATTTATTAATAAGATGAAAAATGATTAAAATCACCCCCTAGTATTGAATGAGGCTTTTGCTGTTTTCAAAAAAAAATATTATACTTACCCGAAAATCTTCCTAAACAGATAATAAAAAAAAAACATGTATCCAAATCTAAGATTTTACAAATAATTAAAAATCCTTTCGGATCTTAGTTCAGATATAAAATCTGTCTTTCTTATTATGTAATAGATTATTCCAGACAAACAACAATATAAAATATTCAGAAGTAACAAACTAGTAATACATCTGATAACTTTACCATCCCTTCCACTATCACAGCTTCACAGCTACCTATACAGCAACACTATAGCTAAATATTCGACATAGCAATGGACATTCTCATTAGACAAGCCAATCACCGTGAGAATTTGTGTCGTCTCCGTCGCTGACCACTGCGGAATACAATATACCAATACTATATTATACATAACGCTAACGAGAATATACATGGTAAATACCTTGATTGTGTCATGGATATAATAATATTATGTTAACTTGGATGATAAAATAAATATGTTACGGTTCGTATCATTTCTTGAACATTTTTATTGTTGGCAAAACATAATATTAATTTCTGATGAATATAGATGTATATTATGTAGATTATAAGTTTCAAGGTTCACACTATATATGCGGTACGATATGGTACCTATGTACCAAATTTATTTTACTTTGATGGTACATATATCAAAAAAGTTGCATTTCTATCCCAGACTCTACATTTTGTATGGTAGATATTGTTATATGTATTTCATTAAAATAAATTCCTTGGCTCGATACATTTAATTCTTATATGTTCCCTTATTACGTCGGGTACTTGAAAGTGTAACAAGCATCAAAGGTGTCCCAATTGACAATACCTCTATATGCGGGACGATTACGTTTAACAAAGAAAGGAAATCACCTCCGGGCGGAATAGTTTAAGTTTCGACTAGAGGGAGGTGGGAAGGGACAAGGATCAGAAACCTGCTCCCAGAATATAAATAGGTCAGGCAAGACAGTCCACAAATCGATATTGGTGATATTTTAGTTAAATTCTTGCCGCATCCCAAAGCTCCCTTAATAATGATTTATATTATTTTTAATCGAAGATGGAGATAATACAAAATATACTTGTCAATTTCCAATATACTAACAATAATAGTTTACGTAAAAAGAAAATTCGTAATCTGTACAGCAAAGATCATCATTGTGAATTGATATAAATAATAACGAGCTAATATATTTCTCTATAATATATCATTTTCCTATCAAATCCCAGCAACAAATAATAAGACAATAGGTTGGAAGAATACAAAAAAGTCTCAAAGAAAATGTACAATGTTCTAGAAGCGTCTACGTCTCGTCGGTGCGGGGTAATTTGAACAAATGAGCGACGGCTACGGAACCAAATTAGATTCTCGCCGGGGCCGGTCCGGTTCACCCCGGTCGCCTCACTCGCCAACAGATTACAGCACTACGCCAGTGTGCCTGCTACAATTTGTAATGTCTACCTAACTGTATACGGTTGAATTATTTATCTTGGCTCCTTCGTGCGGACAAGTATGGTCTTGGAGGCGTTGTTTATAGCGTGTTCTTTAAAATTAGGTAATGTTTAATGCGATCATCGTCTCAGGTTTGCTTTAAATAAAAACGTTAACTTTTGTAAAGCTATGTTTTAAGCATTGTTTAAAAAAGCTAATATAAAATCCTTGACTTCTCTTAAATCGTAATCAGTGCACTAATCTAGTACAAAAAGATTTATTGATTTTGCTTCATGACTCATTTTACTATTTGGATATAAAAAAATTGTTTACCTACCTACTTATAATAAATTGTAATTATTGAAAATTACCGAAAATAGTGATGAAATATGTAAAAAAATAATTGCGAACTATATTCTACCGTTACATTTTATTATACGGTATTCCCCAACAAGTTCAATAAACGTTAAAAAGCACAGCCTTTAAACATGAATCAAATCATTATTGACCGAATGCAAATAAATACCCTGTTATCCGTTGTTTGAACAGTGTTCCCGGGGAGGTCCGCGGGTCGCTCCTAATCAAAAAATTGAACTTTCAATAAAGAGAATCATTAATTTTGCTTAGGGAGCGCTCCCGAAGATCCTAACGAACTCGCCAAAAATCCAAGGATGTTTTTGTCGGATAATTATGTGGAACGCTGGGGTAGAAGTTTTGTAAGAATGTTGTTTTATAGAACACGTGTTGTTATCAAGTTGTTAGAAATGGTTGAAATATTCTTTATTTTGTTTGCCTGACGTTTTTGATAATTATTGTTGTAAAGAAATAAATAATGTTAACATGAAGAAGTATAGGTACAAATATAAGTACTTAAAAAAAAATAAAGGTTTGACATTTTATTCAAAATAGGTACATACATTTTTCAATTAAATAGTTATTTACATAATTTACAATAGAAACGAACACGCAATTTTAATTTATCAAGACATTAATCATAAATTTACAAGCGCTTAACTCAAAAAAACGCTTACTTACTCTCAAAAAAAAGCATTATAAATCCGACACCAAATTAAAAATTATCAAACCCACGGCACGGTAAACCCGCGAACAATACACAGCAATCAAAGCTGATAAACGTCCACAACAAAGTCGCGATTCCCCGGATATTGATCCGTTATTTTTCTCAGAAGCTATTAGAGTAATGCAGGCAATCCCCCGACATCGCCCGACCGGCGGGAATTAATGATGTCCCTTATTGGAAGCACAATTTTTTGATCCTACCCATCTCCCTCTGTGTATGGCAAAGATGAGGTATTTAATAGATATTCCAAAACTGTAAAATATAAGTGAATGATGGAATATTCTCAAAATGTTCAAATGTTAAAAAGTCAGTTCTTGAATTAAAGTTAAATTTAGATAAATAGTTATCTTAATAATAATAATGAATTGAAAATGAGAGAAAACTTCAGATAAAATAATTATACATATAATTTTATAGCGCATAACTGTAGTAATAGGTAACTGCTTTTAATTCTTTTGAAGTGCTTGAATTCGTCAAAACGTCTTCAATTTAGAGGTTGGTAGACTATGTTTACACTAAAAATTTATTTCAATGAATTTTAGCTAGCTTTTAATAAAAATAATAAAAGGAAAAAATAGAACGAAAAGTTTTGTTATTTTCAGTTAACTCAATATAAAAATATAGCAAAACGAATATACAAAGTATTAAATTGGATGAGACTTTATGAATACAATGAAAATAGATAAGAACTTTCAAGTGGCAGTGGACACGTCTACGTTCATTTAGCTTTTATTCTTTGTGCGCTACGATAGAAACTTAGAAAAGACTTGTTTACACAATCCGAGGCTTATGTTTAAAAATACCCAATAATCGCTTGAAGGCAATTTTATTTTAGTCAGTGGTGTTATGGTCTTGTCTATAATTGGTAACAATAAATTTAACATCACAGGTGGCTTATAGATTTATAAGATACATCGACTGGAATTTTTATAAGGAAATATAAGGCTATTTACAAACGAAATTATATCTGATCTAGAATTTTCACGAAGAAACATAGAATCGTTTTTATTAAGGGCACAAATGAAGTATGATTTACTAAGTTAATCAGGTGAACCTTGAATAAAATAAATAGTTTCTTATAATATTAACAGAGGTCTGAACTCTACTACTATAAATACTATACTAAAATACGCAATGTTATATTCTATTTTTAATAAATAGATTTATCTATATTCCATTTTCTCGTCAATATATTATCTCCGATTCTGAAAATTGCACACCCAATATTGAACTATTAAAAATATTCGTAGACATGTTTTGCATTAATTAGGAACTTTATTTAGTGTTCAATCTAAAACATTTTTAACCCTTGATTGTTACTGAACACGTACTTAAAAACAACGCTGACAAACAGCAATAAAGTTATCTACCTGAAGTTAATCGTTCAATCACTACTACAGTCAGCCCTTTGACCACCGACAACCGTGATACATCAGGAATTCGGACGCGTTATGCGTTTAGCCGAATAGAAATTGCACCGAATTGATCGTCTGATTGACAGAACTGGGTTACTTCATTAGTGGTAAAGGGACAGCTTCTATGACGTACTAGTATGTTAGCTGGGATTGCAGGGATGGAATGCAGGTTTTAATAACATGATGTTTTGTTCATAATCTATCGAATTATAGAGCATCCGTTACTAGTCTCATTTTTAATGTTTAATGCCGTTAAATTTTCTTAACTTAGTAGATAGAGCTAAGCAGTCGACGTAGAGCAAAATGAGAACATTCTTACTGTGGAATAACTAATATTATTGATGATAAATCGCACGCAACCGAGCAGTATAGCATTTACACAAATATACATACATTCAACACAGAAGTAAATATCACATAACATTGTCCAAAACATCCTAATCGAATTATTCAATTATTAACAACTATTGTTCACTTCGCAATTATTAAAATAAACATACATACGTTCACTCAGGCTTGAGTTATCTGAGCAATGCTGTAATATACCCCGTCACCCCACGATCTTCATCTTAATTAGCAAGGGTGTCGACATTTCACTATCCGAAGTACCTAATCGTGTTAATTAGAACCTTGTCATCGAACGGATTCGCCTTTATCGAATTATTGAGACGTTTTATGCTTTTGTTTACCTAAAGCCAATTTCCAGTATTTCTAGCTAAACAAATACATAAATAAATAAGTATTACTTTCGTATCACAAGAATGTATTCAAATTGAACTACAATTTATATTTTATATTATTAATCTTATAAAGTTTTATTTCATGGCTATAAATCAAAAATTAATTAGAGACACTTCGAAAATCTTATATCATATTGTAAGTTTAATTTCTACGGGTTACGTATTATGGTAAGTATATTATAATAACGAACTAGGTATATAATAAGTATATCATTCCGGTAATTATATGTGAAAGTGTGTTCCTATCTACAAATAGATCATAATATGTTGGTACATTGTATTATTATTTATTGAAAATATTTGTAAGTTGTTTAATCACCTTTGATCACCTTAGTACCTACGTTTTTCTAAGTTTGAAACTAGATGGCGGTGTGTACCAAGCTCTAAAAATATTTATTAATTCAAAAAAAATTATGTCGCGTGAATTCAACCAAATTAAGTAAATATGACAAAACTTATATACAAAATCCCTACTGAATGTTCTAGAGCTTTATGTACTTATATACGTATTTCGAGCTTTTCTATATAATCTTTCTAGAAACGTTCTTACGGTCTCACAATTTCAATACCAATTTCAAATACCTACCTAAACTTAAGTAACAAATCATTCTTGTAAGTCCAATCATGGTACAAGCTAAATTACGCATGCTAAGTTTAAAAATGAGATTCGTATCGTGTAGTAAATTAGACTGTGCTAGAAATCGCATGTCCGTTTCAATCAATCTCGTTTGCCTGCAATTAGCGTCACTGCGTCCAACTGTTCAAAGTTGAACGTAAAAGTTCACAGGATTATTCCGAAACCATCAAATATTTCAACTATATAGTTCTCGTCTTATTCTGTATTAATCTAAAACCTAAAATCAATAGTATTATAATTATTATCTGTGCTTAAACTATAAAATATCCCTTTGAACTGGTAGTGCAGTGGGTGTAATATCCGTTCGCCTCACTACAATAAATGAGTATTGCAGACGGTGCTATCATTGAGATCCTTCCCAGTATCGTAGTTTTGTAATAATACTATGTTATATGTTATAATGCTCAATACTCTAATAGGTATGTTTAAAATTCACAGTGTTGTTATTACATTCAATGGTACTACAGTGATCTAAAAGTTTTGTATAATATGCGTGGACAAAAGGATCACGTTCCAGAATATTCCTTCTCGATATAATACAAACGCGACGCGTAGTTGAGTGTTGACGACCAGTTTTCTGCCCGCGGTTTTCTAATCCTGAACCGAAATTTGTTCATTTCACTACTTTATTTTATTTACTGCAATGCTAACTTCGCTCGCCAGTCAATTTGCGTAACTGCCTCTAATAGACAGTGAAAGTTTTTATTTTATTTACGAACGATTCGTACTAGAATGCTCAATACAATTTGATTGTGGTTTATGTGTTCATTTTTAGATGAACAACTTCACAAACACAAAAAAGGCTTTTCTCGAAAAAGCTTCCATTTCTTAAAATAAATCTGGCTCATGACTACACGAGCAAGTAAAGATAATGGCCATTATAAATTGTAAAAGATAATTAAAAAAAAGACTAAATAGAAATGATATGACCAAAGAAAAGATGAAGGCACCTATAGGAATATAAAAGCAATCGGATAAGTTTCCAAAAAAAGAAAAAATAACTTTTTAATTGTAATTAAGTGGCTGCAATGTAGGTACATTTATTTTAACGACACCGCATTGAGACCTATAAAACCTTTTTACAAAAATTTGTATTAATAATCTGCGATAAACCAAAAAGTGCGACGCAACGTCTCCTCAGTTTGTCATTTCGTCACTGCCTGCATTTAGATCTGCAGTTTCTAAACAAAATTTTAGTTTTATATATCGATACAATTATTTATAGCCCTTTTTATAATAAGATTTTCGGAAACAGATCTTATAGTTTTAAATAAAGTTTTAAATGTAACGAAGCATTATTAATTATAAAATAAATTAAATAAAATTATTATGGCGCTCTATTCAGGGGACGCTGGTTATTCCAACACAATTGACCTTTTGGATGACGAAGTAAGTTCTAATGATGAAGAGAAAAGAAAATCCGAATCAGGAACCCAAACAAAATGTTCACGCAATAAAGGTAAGTATTTAAAATAGTAAATGTAATTTTGCTTGATCTCATCAAAATTGTGATAACTATAGTCCTTTCCACCTAAGATGATTTCTGTGACACATCGATTTTTGACACGTGTAGAGATGTCTTTACTGAAATCATATCAATTGTTTCCGATAATCGATAATATTTTATATGGAAATGAAATCGATTTGAATAAAGTACCAAAATTAGTTTTTTCGGCATTTCGCCAACAATTAACTAAGGAAACTTAGCAAACAACAGCAAAAAAAAAGTCAACAATAGCAATTAGTAACAATAACAGAATACCACGTAAAATATCAATATAAAAATGCAACTTGTATACAAAGCTGACGCACTTGTACAGACGATTGACTCGATTGACAAACGATCACAAGATGGGCGCCGATTATATATTTTCCAACTCTATGATTTTTCAACGATCCATTTCATGTACACGAATTGCGTAGGTATTATATTTTTGTGTTATTTTATTTTATTTTTCATTATATTAAACTAAACAATACTGTTTTTGATTTATAAGCTTAAGATGTTTCATTTTTATATTTTTGGTAATAATGCCGCCATAAAATAAAAATAATATGCACTAAAATTATTTTGGCGTTTTAAACATAAAATACGTAATTCGGAACACGACGAAGTGTCACAGGAATCATCCTACGTGAAAAGGACTATACTATGTTTATCATTAAAATTAAAATTTATAAGGATGTTTACAAACGAAAATGTTTACTTGATAATATAACTATTATGAAAGCTCAATAATTAAAGCCTGATAAATCCGTTATTTTATATTACGGTTAAATATACAAGTAACAAAATACACAAGACTAATAAAATTGATAAGCTATCAGTAACATTAAATCGTTGTTTGTTTGTCTGAGATTTGTGTGTTTGAACACGCTAATCTCAGGAACTACTGGTCCGATTTGAAAAATTATTTCTGTGTAAGTGTCTTATTTTTTAATTCATGTAAAAAAGAAGGCTAGGTAAGTAAGTTGAGAGGATTTCAAATGAATTGTTTAAAGAAAATGCAATGCAAATTAATCTTTAGTTATTTTATTATCATATTTACAATGGAATAAAATCATTTATATTACGAATAACTGTCTAAACATACACGAATCAAATAAAAGACGTAAAAATAAGGCATCATCGTTTTTTTTTTCAGGTAAAAAAGTCCACAGCCCAATGCTACGTGCATCTCTCAGTAGTGGATTAAAACACATAATAATACCAACACAAAAAACGAAAAAGAGAAGAGGTAATACTTGTTCAATACGTTTATGAATAACCACTTTTTTCATACCTTATTGTTAAATTACTACTTAAATATTGATGTAGAGATGTTTTCATTTTATTGACTCTATATTGTGTACAATTATTATTTGAGATTTTTTTAAAGAATATAAAAAATGGGTCGCAAGGTGGGATTCGAACCCACGTCTTTCTGCGTTTCTAGAGTGCGACGCTTAGCCTCTCAGATCGTCGAGTGACGGTTAAAAAATTGTCATTTATAGAGCACTAGCTTTCCGCCCGCGGCTTCGCCCGCGCAGTCAAAGAAAAACCCGCATTCCAGTTCCCGTTCCCGTGGAATTTCCGGAATAAAACCTATCCTATGTCCCGGTGTAAAAAGTAGCCTATGGCCTTTCTCGGATATCAAAATATCTCTATACCAAATTTCATGCAAATTGGTTCAGTAGTTAAGGCTTGATTGAGTATCAGACAGACACAGAGTTACTTTCGCATTTATAATATTAGTATGGATTTGAAAACTAGAAACTTACTTTCAGATACAAATGTTATTTGTTACAGTAAAATTGATGAATTGGAAAAGATATCACAAGTTAAGCGTTATATATTCGTTCATGGATGATTTAGAGAGAGACTATCCCGCTATATGTACAGTTTCAGTCATTGGGAAATCTGTTGAAGGCAGGGATATTAAGGTAAACATCGATTTTAAACAAAATTATATAATTGTGTTTTTAAAATAATCGAATTAAGATCGATCAATCATCAAATGACAATAATCTTGTTATAAGTAAAATAGCACTAGATTTTGCTTCGCTTGTGGAGTAGTGTAAGTTCATCGCCAATTTCTAACACATAAATCGGTAAAATCATATTCATTTCTTGATTTAAATATGTATTACTGGCGGTAGCAAGTAGCAACATCTATCACATAGAAATATTAACTAGGTATAATGGGCCGATAGTACTATAATACGACACAATTGCATATTTTATCTGACTCTTAATCTTCATTATTTTCATCATGTATAAAACTAATATGATCCAGATGCTCAAAATATCAAACAGCGACGCATCCAACACGTCAGTCTGGCTCGATGCGTCCATACACTCGCGGGAGTGGATCAGCACGGCTGTAGTGACATATCTAGCCGATGTTATTGTGAGGAACTTTCACCATCATTCCGTGTCTATCACTAATAAGGATTGGTAAGATATATTTTAAGACATAGTATATTAATTGCACGTAACTCTACATTATTATTGTGCCTACGTCATTATTGACTTAATTAAAAAAATATTCAGTAACACTCAGACAGACAGGTTTTCGAAGACGCTGCTAGAATTAAGATCGTACTGAAGATGCCTTAAGAATTTAATACAATCCCGCCATTTCAAAGAATTTAAACTCATCTATACTAATATTATAAAGCTGAAGAGTTTGTTTGTTTGTTTGAACGCGCTTATCTCGGGAACTTCTGGTCCGATTTAAAAAATTATTTCGGTGTTAGCTCATTATCGAGGAAGGCTATAGGCTATATATCATCACACTACGACCTACAGGAGTGGAGAGCCACGGGGGTGAAACCGCGCGGAGCAGCTAGTTCAAAATATACTTTTCAATATCTAATAAAAAGCTTATTTTCATCCAATTCTCCTCCAGCACACGTTTCACAACAACAATATGTCAAAACAATCCCTTAACTAAAAATAGGCACTGTTCTAGACATATAAATGCGCAATAACCAATCAAATATCGTGAACCACGTTATTACATGTCAGGTACATTGTGCCCGTGCTGAACCCTGACGGCTACGAGTACACACACACGCGCGATCGCATGTGGAGGAAGAACCGAGCCTGCTATAACGGCGAGTGTGTGGGCGTCGATCTTAATAGGAATTTTAGGTTATTTTTTTATAAATATTGAAAATTATATTTGTTTTCTTTTGTTAGTTGCATTTCAAGTGAGCTTATTATATAAATATTATGAGGGATCGTTAAAATTATGGACATTTTTGTCTTGTTTTTAAAAGGAAAGATGATACTACCTACAATCCTTCGATGTAGTATTTTACGTAGATAATATAATATTTTCATACAATATTTAGCCTACACAAAACGTAGTCATGTGTAGTCCTCCTTGACTTTCTTCTTATATAATAAGAAGCTAATTATTGTTTTAGTTATGGTTGGGGAAATAACGGAGACCAAGGGTCATCAGGCGATCCAAGTAACGTCTTCTACCGAGGTCCAGCGCCCTTCTCAGAGCCAGAAGCGGCTGCTGTGAGGGTAAGTTTTGAAATTATTTAGAATATGTACTATGATTATTCGTATAACTATTCAATTTGTTAATTTTCGAAATTAATGCCTACAGTATTATAAACTTTTTTGGTAAATCTCTACTGAATTTGTTAATCATTGTTTTTATTCTACGGTGAAATGTTAACTTCCTTTCTATTTAATTTAATTTTTCATAAAATATTTATTATATAATAAGAAAAATATCTAGTATCTAATAAGAAAATTGTTGACTTTCCAAGACCAAACTGTTTCAATTTATATCTTATTTATTCCAGGACACAATCCTCAGCGCCTCTTCCCCGTTCAAGGTGTTCCTGTCGTTCCACAGCTACTTTGAGCTGATCATATTCCCGTGGGGCTACAAGTGTGAGACGTGCCCCGACTACTTGCACCTGCTGGAGGCCGGCACGTGCATGGCAAGGGTACTCGCGTAAGAGATTGTAGACTATAGTTTGTTGAATGTTTCAATTTGGAGTTTAGATTATGTTAGAGCAAGTGAGTTAGGTCAACATAACTATCTACTTGATGTAGGACGTTTTTCGAGTAGATCAGGGGCACTAGGACAGGAAATTTCACTAATGGCTGATTTGGGAGGCTTGTGCAAGTTTGCACTGTGTAACTTTCTCAAAAATAATGTGTGAGAATATTTTTATGCGGCTACTTAACTGTAGAATAAAAAAAAAGCAAAAAAGCTTTTCTATTTCATCCATTGGTCCATGCTATGAAATTTAAATTACCTACATAAATCATAGAAATTTTTCAATTCAATAAATCGTTAAATATTATTCATTTATTTGTGACAAACTCGTATGTGTAGCCTTGTAATTCAGATAACTTTTTTACTATCTCTCGCATGTTATTTTCAGGCAATTTATGATACCACTGGGATGATTTACAAGGTGGGCAGTACAAAGGATCTCACTTACTTTGCCTGTGGCACCAGCATAGACTGGAGCTACGCTATAGCAAAGATACCATATTCCTTTATGGTAGAACTCAGAAGTAAGAAACATCGCTTCCGACTGCCAAAGGATCAAATAAGCGAGACCTGTCTGGAAATTTGGAGTGCAGTGAAAAACTTGATGGAGTTTGTCGAACGATCGAAGTCAAAAAAACCGACGTTTAAAAAGAAATAAGTGAGAGAAAGTTGTGTACTGTGGTGTTATTTTGTTGTACAATATTTTAAAAATGTATCATGTATATTAAATGACTCAAAAGATTTACATTTTTTTATTTTACCATTTACAAAATCTAAAAGCATACAAAAACAATCAAGAACTTTTCTTCGAAAACATTGTACAATTTAAACACTTTTTCTGATCAACATAGTCCGCTAAAGCTTTCACGCCATTGAGTATTTCATGACAACAATCCATGATTTCTTCTTTGGGCAGAAGAAACTTGTGTTCTTTGCTCCTCAACTCCACAAGGTATGAAAACGGAATATGGGCAGTTCCATAGCTCCAATCGATGCTTGTTCCAGCAGCGACGTACATAAGATCTTTAAAATTTCCCACTTTGTACATACGGCCGTTTGTTTCAAATATAGCCTGAAATATAAAATATTAGGATATAAGTATCTATAGTCGAGCCAATTTAATAGGCAACATTTGACGTCTATCAATTTTATCTTCGAAGAGATGTAACTTGCATAAAAACATCGATTAAAGTGAATTAATCGATACGGATTTGAAACATTTGTCAATCGAATTTATTAATTTATGATGATTTTTATTCACAAGTAATCAATGCATTCGATTCTAGATGTCAGATTTCGATTTTTAGAGTAACATCTCTGGTATTTAAAAAGAAAAAAGGTTTATTGACACAAAATTGTAGCGACGTCAGTTCTTCAATTCAGAAATTGTTTATCATGTTTAGAATGGTTTATCAGTAAAATGAAATCTTAAAATTACTTGTATTGGTCAATATTATTATAAATATGTAATCGTAATTTAAAAAAGTTAAGCAAACGTGCAGTTCTAACAAAACGAAATATCATGTTATTCTACGTCGTCGTTACTAGGTTACGTTGTTGAATTTTGTTGAACTGTCAAATGTTGCCTATTAAAATGGCTCTACCAAGAAGCTTATATCTAATACACTGGAGATTTCGGTATGAACATTGACGTGTAACAAGAAAATATTACCCAGTTCATGTTTTTTATCACTTTCACACCTAACTTGGTATTGCCACTGTTAATACGAAGTTTTCCCAAGGCTACTATGTATGCTGTAATATTCTGTGCAAAAGGTTAGTTTTTGTACATGAGTTTGTTGATAAATTGCCAACAACGTCATTCAGAAGCATTGTTGGATGAGACAATTATTATTTATGCTAAATAAAATAAGTATCTGAACCAATTAATAAAAAGCGATACTCCCTGATTATGGGTAGTCACCATAATAAAATTGTAGCAACTCTCACTTTGTCAATATGGCATGTGTGTCAAAAAAATTGCGTCGCTTCGAATATTTAAGTTAATATTGTTGCTTATTTATTGAATGTTTTCCGAATATAAAGAATGCATTGTATTGTGCAAAATTGCAGAAGTGTTTGGACACCAAATTCTGGCATAGAATTTCACAGGCAAGTGTATATTTACGTTATTTACAATATTCCTCAATACTCCTGCATGTACCTGTTTAGAATCATTTCAATGGCAAAAATTGTCTAATTTAGCATCATTTTAGTAAGCAGTCATGTTAAATTTGTTATTTCCCCAATACTTTATCATTTTTCAACAAGTTTTCAATAAACAAATTTAACAAGTAAGGTAACCATGATGACGAGTTTTTATGGATAGCGAGGAGAATACATTGTAATAACAATATTATGATGAAAATTTAGAACACCATTTTAAAGATTGTTACTAGTAATGAAACAACACACGACATCGGTATTGCACTCACATGTAGTTATAAGATTGTTCGTTTTTACATTGAAATTTATACTTTTTTAACTTACCTAATATTTTTTTGTTTTACGTATTTCAGCTTTCCAAAAAGTAAAATAAAAAGAAATATATGTGCCCATCAAGGTTACTGAGGATTACGACCCAGAAAAAAATACCTTTTGAAAAATAAACTTTGTAAAGTTAGCTGAAATTTGTGCAAGGTGTTATAAACAGTTTTTCTTTGATGATTTTGGCTTGAAATTGACCCGTCGAAGCAACGCGTTTAAAAAGAAGATCTGAGTAGCTTACAATTTGGTAAACAGCATCTGATGCAAAACACAACTTTCCTCTATTTACAAAGGATGTTAATGCTATATATCGGTTCATATCCAAGCTTTGTAGCCAAAAGTTATTTAAAACTATCATTCTATACCAATTAAAATTGTATGTACCTACCTATAAAGTATGACTATAATATTATAATATAAATACTGTTAAAAATAAATGTCGTTATTATTTATAGACCATGATTTTTAGTTTTTTCTATTTTGAAAAATCCTGAATTTACAAACTAGCGTGGTCACTCGACAGAAAGAGAGAAAAAACATGACTGACGTCATTGAAGGTCATATTTTCTTGTTACAAGTTAATGGTCATAGTGCAATCTCCAGTGTATTAGATATAAGCTTCTTGGGCTCTACTATAATTATAAAATTTTCAAGACATTTTTTCAGACAAGAAATTTAACAAAATCATTAAATGAATACTGGCAGGTTTAATTTAAACATTGAAAAGGTAAGGATCCTTTCTTTAAGTGTTATATCACATAAAACATAACGAAAAAATAAAAAAAAATTCATTCATACGAATCTTTAACAAAATTAATGTTGATTGTATTAGGTAATATACGTATAGGTATATTTACCTTAGCCATAGCAGTGCCACCTTCCAACAAGCGGACGTAATCGGCGCAAGGCTCAGACGTGAAGCACCAGGGAAACGATATAACTTCGCTGTATGCGTGAAAGGTCAGGAAGATCTTGAACGGCGTGCTGGAGTACAATATTAGATCCTGGAATATGATATTCAGGTTATATTGCGAGTAATGAGATGTAAAATACTACAAAATTATGCTATGCTCTTATTGCAATTATCTCTTATTTGTTTTTTTTTTATAAAACTTCAGGCAATTATTAAAAGCTATAAGTAAAATATTACAAGATTTTGGCATTATAGAACGTAAATCATCTAGAAAAAATATGCTGATAGTATTACCATGTCAATAATAAGTAATAACTAAATTCCAATAAACAATTCCATTTCGTCGAAGGAAATAAAATACATTTTTTTACCTTAACAGCAGCTGATTCCGGTTCTGAAAAAGGCTCGACGCCACGAAAGTTTTGGTGATAAGGGTCTCCAGAGGAACATTCAGGGCCGCATCGTCCCCAGTTGTATCTAAAACATAAATAAAAGTGACAAATAATTAAATTTCTCTCATATATATAAAATAAGGAATAAGAGAAGAAAAGAATTGATATGATGAAATATTCCGTGCCCATTTCACTTCACTAGATTTGATACTGACTTTTTAGCTCTTAGGTTTACTTTGAAAAGTGATTATCTGCAACTACGAGGCGGCTGACACAAATATTTTCTATCAATATAATAAATGTAATACTCTGTTACCCAAAATTTCTATTGAGGTCCACACCAACTATAGTATTGTCGACTCTAGCTCTGCTCTTGCGCCACATTCTGTCTTGTGTGTGCGAGTGATAGTAACCATCTGGATTCACGACAGGAACAAAAAACCTAATGAGGTTAATAATTATTATATTTTTATTGGTCATTCGTTTTTTTAACGTTTCCGATAAAAACAAAATTACGAGTAACTAAGAAAAATTTTGTTTATCTCTAATAAATGAAGAATCAATGATCAGTCACATCAATCTATATTCTCTCCGGTAATTAAGACTTTTGATAAAGGGTATCAAAAATACTTTCATTGCGCGTTTCAGACATTACTCAGGAGTCAAGACAGATTACAAAATGGCGCAGACTTTCTATTAACTAAATGAAATAGGAAGGTTTTATAAAGTTCTCAATTTAGCATATAATTTATTATCACTAACCAATCCTTATTCGTAATGCTCTTCGGTAGATTATTGAAATTCCTAGCAATATGATCAGCTATGTACGTAATAACCGACGTACTGATCCACTCCCGCGCATGTATCGTCGCGTCCAACCATACGCCCGTATTACTTGCATCACTGTTGGAAATTTTCAACATCTTTTAACAATTTACAATTATTTTCGTCTTTTAAATTTATGTGAGAATTAAAGTTTATTAAATTACTAACTTTTATTTCCCTCCCTTCTATAGAACGGCCAATACTACTAACTGTGCATGTGGACGGGAACTGCGCTTCCAAATTATCCATGAAATTATACACCATGTGCAGGGGGTAGTAATCTTTCCAGTCAAACGTACGCTCTGAAAATGGTACTTACAAAATACGTGTAGTTTAGATACAACTGAAACATGCAATTTGGAGACAAAACTAAAAGAGACTGATAATAACAATGAATTCAAAAAAAAATAGTCGATAAATCATTTAAAATGCATTATAAATTATTGATTATTCATAAAACTAGTAGATCTATTTGTAGATACTGCAGCATTATATTTCTTCACTACGATGTTAGTCTTGTTTTTTAGCGGAATATTTATAATAAAAACGAAAATATTTCTTTACATACTCTGTGGAGATTTCGATTGTCTTGAAGTGATGGATCCCATGGGGCTCCTCGGTCGCACAACATCGGTAGATGTCACTTCAAACAGTATGTTCCTATCCCTTAACATCTTTTCTATTTGCAACACTCTACTTCCTTCTACCATTATATCTACAGCGGTTTTGCGCTCCTTGCAAATTGATATAGCTATAAATAAATCATATATTACTAAAATGGTCAATCTGTATTATGTACTGGATTATATATCTATAGCCGGGTACGAATAATCATGTATTGTACACCATATAGTTTAAAATTCTACAATTCACTGGATATAGTACCTTAGTAAAGAAGTTTACATCCCTCTTATCAGTCTCTTTCCTATCCTATCCTACTAATATCATAAATTTGAAAATTTGTGAGGATGTATGTATGTAGATATGTTTGTTACTCTTTCACGCAAATATTACTGAACCGATACAGTGAAATTTAACGCACATATACGAGGGTAACTTGGATTAACACGTAGGATAGGTTTTATCCCGGAAATCTCGCGGGAACGGGAACTATGCGGGTTTTCTTTAAAAATTTGGGCGAAGCAGCGGGCGGAAAGCTAGCGATTTATCCATTTATGGAAATTATATGTGTACACTTACAGCCTTTGGTGTCTAGGCTCTTTAGGAATGTCTTTTGGCCTTCTTTCAGACATTTTACATCCCATACTTGATACCTGGTAGTCTTAAGTGCCACTTTGGCTAGATTTTGTAAAAATTTTAGAGTAGAATAATGATATTCGGCACATTGAAATTTTGACAAAAGTTTCGCCAACATTTGGCGTTCAAATATTTCTTCGAAATGTGACGTGAACTGAAAAAAGTTGCAAGTTTTGTTGCTTGTTTATTCCACGTCTATTCGCTCAATATTTAGTAAAAAGTTTTTACTAACACTAAATAAATTACATTTAGTAAAATATCGTCTATCTCTCAAGAAAAAACAATGCGAAAATCATCATCATCTTTTCAACAAGTTACATTACCAATCATAAACATTGTTTATTTTTTACCCAAGGGGTTAACTTAATCCGAATATGGAGTACTTACGCAAACAATAGCCATGTAATCAAGAAGAGGCTCAAAGAGCTAAGGCGCTAAGCATCGTCGCTCGATAATTAGATGTAATCAGATATTTTCAGTAAACGGCTCTCTGACTACCCTCCACGTTGCACTCCCTTTTAATGAAAAAAATTACTATTGGTTACTAGAACGCATCTCGCAATGATATCACTCGATTATAAATATAAGTATGTAGTTTTTAAGACGGGCTAAAGATTTTAAAATAGGTGTCGTTACCTCTTTTAAAATCGATTCAAAGTTACATAGCTGCATTAGCGATCGTTAAGGTCGAAATTAAAAATCTGAACTGTAACACAATTCTTCACTTTGGATGAAGAAGTATCTATGTGGAATACCGCTTTGAAATTTGAGTAAAAAGAATAAGAAAATCAAGACGAATTAGTATCGTAGAGTTAGGTAGGTACGTTTATGAATAAGAGCTATTAAAAAAGCCTAATTCAAGTACAGTAATGAATTCGTTTAAGTAATTACAATTATTAATTATCAATTACCTATGTCTTACAAAACTGGTATTACACGATGTATAATTGATACAAAAACGTATCTCAAAATAATTCTATTAGAAACGGGTGTAAAAAGAGCTATTGCAGAAAACTGTATCCTAATACCCTTCCAACAGTCAACTTACCAATCAGACAGTTGCTTTTTCAACCACACGTCTTCTTAATCTTAATCGAGAAAGTCGTGAGAACACACGGTAATGTGGCACTCATGGCAGGCCGCTAACCAGACGGCAACCCCAAACATCGCCCGCCACCCGAATGTCGCCTCGACTTCGTCTTACAGGCGTTTATCTTTTTAATTGCACCTCCCCTTGCGACGCTTGTTACCCGCTTTGTAGATTTATCGCCGCCTTTCGGATATTTTTCAGTTGTGCTTTTATAGTTTTTGATATTTTTAATTTACAAATTATAGGCACGTGCGTGTAAACTTATGAAAACCAGTTATAGATTCTATGGACCTAGGTTTTTCAAACTTTAATTCATCGCGGATATACTAATTTTATAACGTAGTGCGATAAATTGATATATGTACAAATAAACTGTATAGAAAATTAATTAAACAACAACTACATCATTAAAGCTACAATCTCAATATTTTTGTAACATACATAGGTACAGATTGAAAGTACTTAATTTTGCTGGTGTGCATTTGTTTTTTCGGTTTTAAAAGAAGTTTCTAGGTAATGTCTCAATGAATAAAATTTAAATAGCATATGAGATTACCTTTTAACGTGAAATTTAATAAACACCAAACTAACGAGCACATAGAATGCAAATTAATGAAGTACACAAAAGTCTAATTTACGTTCCTAGTAACCTTAGTACAACCATCGAGGTTTTGGTATGCTTGATTAAATGGATACCGATTGGTCCTTATTCCGTGGCATTAGAGTTTAAATTGGAATGCTCTAGAAAAATAAATTGCTGGGATCGGCAATTAGTCGCTAAATGTAGGTATACCAATGTGGGGGATAGGGGGAACACCCTGCTTTGTTTTTCATTAGAAGCTGCTTAAGGCCCTCAATGTCGCCCGTCGACCTGGCTTAACATTTAATGCGAAAAACTATTTAACTTACTGGTACATTGTCGCCGATTTATTAATAAAGTTTTCAGGGATTATGTCAAAAGTTAGAAGACAATAACTGTATAGAATTCAAAAGATAAAACGATATAAACTAAAAACATTATAAGTTAATAACTGATAATAAGTACCGTAAGCAATGCGATGATTAAAAATAATGTATGAGCTTATTTTTTTTTAACAAAAATTCAAGTATATTGATTGCAAGAATGAAAACAAAACATTGATAGAGCCTGTGGATAGAGCCCACAGTGGGATACTAATCATTCCTTATATTATAACTATTCATTTTTACTAAATTAATTAATTATTAATTAATTTAATAGCTATTCCTACAGTTTCAGTTATCTGCATCTATCATATCTTAATAATTAAAATGTATTTTTAAATAGGTAGCAATATTATAATTCGGCATAATGCCACAAGATGCCAATGTCAAGTTCCAGCAATCATGTTCATAATAATCCAAAAACATGAAAAACCTTTAAAACTATTCTAATTATTTATTATTTAATATGGGTAAATTAAAAAGATAATTTATTTAAATCACTTTAAACTATTAAAAAAATCCAGTACATAAAATAAAACCTTCGATATATAGCAATAAAATGATATTAGGAAGAATAATAATAAACGTTTTCAACTTTTCAAGTAAATAAAGAAAGCTACTTAAAAAATGAATCCCAGTGGTTCATATTACCACGAAACACCAGCTAAACGTTATTTTTCACGAAGACGCATGAAATATTATGTATTTAATGATACTGAAGAATCTGATGATAACACAGTCAATAGTACCTCAGATGATGCAGGCAATGAACAAAATTTAGATAATCATCACCATTATCATGAACCTGATAATATTCTTACAAAAGACGTACAAAATGTACAAGAATCAAATTCCAAGATAATCCACGGCAATCCTATACAGCCTGAAAATGTAAAAACAGATACGGGAACTTCCAAACCTAAAATAATACTACAAAATGTGCCAAGTTTGTATTTTGTTCTCCTTTTAATATGATTATTAATACATGACATTATACGTTACCTGTACTATATAAAATTTACTAAACCAAATACCTTTTTCTATAGAAGCACCAAAAGAAGAACTAGTGAAACGAATGGACTGGGAGAACTATCATCGTTTACGCGTAATTCATAACTTTATGGATGAACTTGAATCAACATATCCGTCAATATGCACAGTTGGGTACATAGGCACATCTCTTGAAGGCAGAGATTTGAAGGTAAACATGTCAAGTCATTAACAATCTGGACTGCAATATCTTCTTAAACTTAGATACTTATTTAAAATTCTTCCTAAATTACGTTTTGTAGA
Source organism: Colias croceus (assembly GCF_905220415.1). NCBI lineage: Eukaryota > Metazoa > Arthropoda > Insecta > Lepidoptera > Pieridae > Colias > Colias croceus. The sequence continues at coordinate 7,017,845 of NC_059551.1, read as the reverse complement.
TATAACTTTTTTTTCTTATAAGTGTACTTGATGATCTAGATCACGATCATCAGGTATTAGTTTGTACGTATTATATTTCTGCATCTTGTATCTTCAAATAAGAGAACGACTTTCTAGATTCTAAAAGTATCAAATAGTGATGCTAGCAACGCTAGTGTTTGGATGGATGCTGGTATACACGCAAGGGAGTGGATTGCCCCGGCTGTTGCTACGTATATTGCAAACCATATCGCGAGAAATTTTCAAAGTTCACCCGATTATGTTACAAATAAGGATTGGTATGTCTTATATATGAACTGCAGGATATTTCTATCAATATGTTAGTTAAATCTTTACTTTGATATTTTAGGTATTTTCTCCCCGTTGTTAACCCAGATGGATATGAGTATTCACATACAGTAGATCGAATGTGGAGGAAAAATAGAGCATGGCATGGCGGACAATGTTTGGGTGTCGATCTAAATAGAAACTTTAGGTATCTGCTAGAAATTGCTGAAATATTATTTCGTTCCATAAACTACATAATATTATTATGTAGTTTCTATATTATAAAACTATTAAGTAACATTACTAAAATAGATTTTGTAAAAGGAGATAATTGGTATATTTCCCGGAATTTACCACAATCATATGAAAATAAAACAGTATTTTCTATCTCGTGTAAAACTATGGAGTTTATAATTCACCTGATTCTGTATGTATTGATTTAATTAAAGTATACTTTAAGCTACGGTTGGGGAGGAAAAGGATCATCAGACAACCCGGCCAACTCATTCTATCGCGGTCCTGAGCCTTTCTCGGAACCAGAGTCCAGTGCAATGAGGGTATGTTAGCTTGAAATTTAAATAGATATTCTACGCATTACTGGGAACTTATTATAATCTGGAATATTTTATGCTTTGATCTCTTTATCAACGTAATTTTTACCAATATTGTTAATTTACTGCCCAACACACAATTGTTATAAATGATAACTTAATTGCTCTTTAAAATAGTGTCTCGTTTATCATAAAAACCCTTAATATATGAATACAGCTAAAGCATCATTCATAAATGCATTAAAATACAAAATCAATAGTTCGCAGCATCAATATTTGCCGTGCTTTATATAATATACAATGTACGACCGCCATTTCATTATAATTATATGATCAGAGCGCTGCAACAGCGTAGTAATAAAGTCTGCCACGTCGCTAGGTAAATGTAAATCCAGCATCATTTGCCTGTAATGTGATGTTGATACCAAAATCGTGTCATCGCCACTGGACGCCGAGATTAAACTGCAAACAGGATTTAGTCGTAAATCAATTTCACTGCATTGGTTTTATATCACTCTGTTGCATTTAATTAATGTACTAGATACTCGTTTAATGTGCGCGCTTGTTAAAAGTGGACGTTGAACTTGTGGCGATGCGTACTCGATATGTAATAAAGGCTATTTGTTTATAATATGTCTGTTGACTTGTTAAAACTTTTGTGACCATTTTAAAAATAATAATGAAACATCTAACAAATATTGTTTGTGAAAATGTAAAAGAAAATCTTTAATTTTAAATGTACTTATATATTGTTGGTATGTCTTTCATACGCATTTACAACTCTATATATAAAAAGTTCAGGGTCATTCATCATTAACCAAATGCTTACTTCTCGCTTACCTAAATCCTATGATTAGGTACAATAGCACTGTACGTGGAGGAATAATAAGAAAAATATGTTATCGGGCACAAGACAATAAATAAATAAATACTTAAGAAAAATCTAATTGCAATATCGACATAATAATTACTTTTTCAGGATTTCTTATCAAAGAGTGGAATATCATTCAAAGTGTACATAACGTTGCATAGCTATGGACAAATTATTTTATTTCCCTTCGCGTACAGAGACGAACTGTGCCCGGATTATGTACGATTGTTGGAAGGAGCTACAGTCATGTCTAAGGTTATCCACGATTCAACTAAATCATTAGTATTATACCCATTTCTATAGATATTTTCCTGATAGTTTCTTATATCATTTTCTAATAGGTACTAAAACAATGCAATTCACTGCGACCTCTCTAAGATCACATTCTAAAAACCGAACAAATTATTAGTGCGCTACGAACTCTATCCTATTTGATAAATAAATGATATAATAAACACATAATATTCATTATCTAAAGACGACAACGCTTTTCAGGCTATTTATGACTGCAACGGCAACACCTACAAGGTCGGTATTTCAAGGGATGTTCTGTACGGTGCAGCAGGAACCAGCAATGATTGGAGCTATGGGGCCGCCAAAATTCCCTATTGTTATCTAATAGAATTGAGGAGCAAGAAACACAAGTTCAAACTGCCAAAGGAAGAAATCGAGGAGACTGGCCATGAAATACTTAACTGCGTTCAGGCGCTCATGCAGTTTGTTGATGCGCGGGATAATAAAATGTGCCATCCCGAATTATAATTTATGAGACATAGATTTTTAGGTATAATATTCTGTAGAAAATTCAAATATATACATCGATAGTATCTAGATCGCATAGTAACATAAGTAACTAGAATAAATAAAATTCTCACTTATGTTATTTTGTGACATCCTATACAAACTTTTTTTTAATATTAAACATGACATCCGAAATGTGGTTTGAAAGAATGTCACCAGTCACATGAAAGTCAAAATTACAAGTTTAAAAAAATAGCAAGATATTTGATAAAATTAAGTTTATTTGATAAAGTTTATTTTTAATAGAAGATTATTACAACTATCACAGTGGCACCAACCAACTTCAAAACCCAAGTATGGGAGATAAGATTTACTAATGAGGGGCAAAGATTTTTCGTAAAGACTCTCGACTCTGCAGGAGGTGAATATAGAGTTAATCAAAAACTACTATAAATATAAACGTGAATAATTGTATGTTTGTTTAATGGATAAATTAAAAGACACAACAATTTAATTTATATATCGTTATTTGTCAAATAGAAACGCATTAATAAAATATCGTTGCTTGTTAAACAATTAAATACTCTATGTTAAAGATGATTTGCTATAATCATAACACAACACATTTGGTTGTAGCAGCAACAAATAGTATCAAATAAAAAGAACATTCTATTTACAATATTTCATTTTACTACACATTCCGCATACAGCAATAAACATCTGGAAAGAGGAACATAGCACCATGGACGTGATGGTAGAAGGTCCCAGAGCCGCTCAGGTAGCCAGCATGCTACATGAAAGAGAGATACCATACGCCATTGCTATGGGGGATGTGGATATCATGGTGGAGAAAGAACAGGGCACCGTGCTGAATAAACTTGTTAAGAATTCTGCTACAGGTTCCTTTTTATATAGTTATTTTAGTTTTGTTTTAATTTTAACATTCCTTGACCGTACGGCCTCCTCATACCCTCTTAGTCTTACGGACTCCTCATAACCGTAGTAAACAAGCGTTAAATATATTATTATGGAAGAAATAAAAACAATTGTACCTCTATACAAGAAATTGTACGTAGGTACTTTGAGAATGCGATATGGGATGCAATTGAAAAAAAAAAGACATCACGTTATAAATAATTAACCGATATAACATTATAATTTATTACTATTTTCTTAATATGAAACCACATTATATTAATTTAAATTATGTAATGTAGCACATGAAATTTGAAGGTTTTCATTTTATATCTATCGTAAAAATTTGATCGACATTAGCTTAATTAATGCAATAACAAAATCACTTACCTAATTCATTGAAATAATAAATAAACTGTGTCCTAATTAATACGTGGTCACACAGCGAAATGAATTATTTAATTAGGAAACATAATTATGTAAAACGCATTACATAATTATTTTATTGGACTGATATGATAGTTTACATAGCTATAATTATAAAATTCTCAGTCAATTCTGAAACTTGAAACTACGTGTACTTAAAATAATATAATCTGGATGTAATTTAAAATATACACCTAAATTTTCTTTATTTTTTTTAACTAGTGTTTTGTTTAATTGTATAAAAAGTACGACCAATGGATTGGCACAGTTATCACCGTTTGGATGTGATCTACGCGTGGATGGATAGTTTACAAAAGGAATATCCATACTTGTGTAGCGTTATGGTGATCGGTAAATCGGCTGAAGATAGAGACATAAAGGTAAATCTAATTAATAATAAATATTTTTAGTATAACAGAAGTGTTGATCACATTGGTCTGTAGGTACTATTTATTATAATGTACGAGGATGGTTCTTATGTAAAGAAAACGTGAATATGTACCACGGGCAAAGCCGGGGTGGACCGCTAGTTATACTATAAAGATACTGTATTTCAGTTACTAAAGATATCGAACGGGAACAAGGGTAACATGGGAGTATGGATAGATGGCACCATACACCCGCGCGAGTGGATCACCACGGCCGTCGTCACTTACATCGCCAACCAGATTGTGAGGAACTTCCATGAGTACTCCGAAAGTGTGACGAGTAAGGACTGGTGAGTGTCATCATCATTAGCCCATAAATTATGTTGTCACTGCTGGGCCATAATCCACCACGCTGGCCTAGTGCGGTTTAGGTGTCACATATAGTCGAAATTTAGATTTTTCGATATGTTGGTTTCTTCACCATGTTTTCCTTTACCGTTTCGAACTGTGGTGATATTAATTACGCGCAAATAAATTGACAAATCTATTTATTTCCTATGAGTGGATACTTACATGAAAATATTTTAGTTGCAAGTTCTATGAACTGAGTTTGATTACAAAGTAGCCAGTTTGCAGTTAGTGTAACGGATTAATTAAATTAGAAAATATTATGTAAATAGCGTTAAAGTGAAAATTTAGTTTCAAATTGAATAGTTTCTGAAGCTATGTACATTGAACAACTTCAAGATAAATTAATCCTTAATCTTATATATAAAAATGAATCGCAAAATGTGTTGGTAAGCGCATAACTCTAAAACGACTGAACCGATTTTGATAATTCTTTTTTTATTATATTTCTTGAATTACGAGGATGGATCTTATGTAGAGAAAACGTAAACATGTACCACGGGCGAAGCCGGGGCGGACTGCTAGTTATAAAAAAAACCTATTCATATTAATCTAAATATATATCAATTATAAAATGATATTTCTTAATATTACTTTTTAATATTACATTTCTAATATTAGCCATATTTTTTCAAGGTACATTTTACCAGTGTTGAATCCAGATGGCTACGAATATACGCATACAAATGATCGTATGTGGAGAAAAAATAGAGCGCAGTACGGCGAATGTGTAGGAGTCGATCTTAACAGGAACTTTAGGTGTGTATGTTTTTTGTAATTTTTCCTCATTGGTATCTATTGCAATTATAGTTATAATATGAATTAGTGTATTACTGAAGTCGAGGAAGGTAGCCAACATCCGCAGATGTATAATAGTTATGAAAAGACAAAGTATTTGATTAACTTCATTATTCACAATATTTCATGAAGAAATGTTTTATTTTATACGGTATACGTAATAGTATAGTTATATTTGTCTGTAGTATATGTATGAAAATGTAGAGACAATAAAATTTATGTCCTATTTTTAGTTTAAAAAATGATAGCTTATAAAAAATAAAATCAAATATAGGTATTATATCTGTATCTTATAATAGTCATTATTTAATTATGATTTATTCCTTTTCATGTTGTCATCAAATCAGTTATGGATGGGGCGAAAAAGGTGAAGAAGGCTCCTCCGATGATCCCGGAAATATATTTTTCAGAGGCCCGAAAGCGTTTTCGGAGCCGGAAACAGCAGCTGTTAAGGTATTATTTATATTTATTTGGTATAATGGATTATTTTCAATTATGGTACCTATTGTTATTACTTAGAATATTAGTGTGTTGGTATAGGTATAACGTTATTTTTTTTGCAAAAGTCATACGTAATAATAATAGACTCATAAAAATAACCAATAGTCAACTCCATTATTCATATTTATTATTTATCACTTTTGTCAATTGTAGTGTTCTATATTATTCGTTTTTTGTAGTTAAAAAAAATGTGCGGATTTAAACTAATACTTACCATGTACCTAATCCAATACGGGTTAACGAAATATAAAGAACGTGCCGTGCCGACTTTGTCAATAAATATTTTTACACTACATTCAACTTTCAGCATTACTTACCATTCATACGAAACACAATTATTCTTTGAAGCTTTTTATAATACAGTTATGTTTGTTTGTCCGCAGCGCACGATCCTGCACAGTGGGACAAATTTCAAGGTGTTCATCTCGTTTCACAGCTATGGTGAGGTGATAATCTTCCCCTGGGGCTACACAGCGGACCCTTGTCCCGATTACGTCGAGCTACTCGAAGGAGGGACCGCTATGGCCAAGGTGCCTTAATTACACTAAATTAAAGAAACACTTATGCCCTTAAATGAATCCTTAATCGAGTTAATTGGACGAGTGAGCTTTGTTTATTCAGTGCTAATTAAGATAAAGATAATGAATAAATGGCAGTTTTTAAAGCATTAATTTGAATATTCATCTATTTTTGTTGTGACAGTTATAGATTTGATACAAAATAATTATAATTGGTAGTAAAGCCATCTTTTAATACAAAACATTAATCAAACATACAACTGTATAATATGCAATTTAAAACAAAGGTTTTGCAATGTTAACTTATTTTTATTCTAGCAACTCCCTATATTATTCATGAATATCTTTTATCTTCTACTCTCATCCTAGTCCTCTTATAATCCATATTTATTATCGATAAACAATATCTTAAATATATTTTTAGGCTATCTTCGAAGCCAGCGGTCATACTTACAAAGTTGGCAGTACAAAGGATCTCATGTATTACTCAGCCGGCACCAGCGTGGACTGGAGCTATGGAGTCGCGAACATACCCTTTTCTTATATGATAGAATTGAGAGGAAAAACACATAGATTCCTCCTGCCCAGAGAAGATATTATACCCACAGCAAGAGAGGCAATGTGTGGTGTGTTAAGATTACTGGATTTTGTAGATAAAAGATGCAAAGGCACCCAAGCATGCGTTTGTCCAAAATAATCTCGAAAAGAAGAAACTGTCTGTGATATTTATATGAAAAATATTCTGGAATCTGTTATAAAATATTTAATAGAAATAAACTTCTTATACTTCAATAATAAAATGTATGCTTTAAATAAATTTTGGACACATTTTGCGTAGTGTAATTACAAAAGCAATGTATTTCGCTGCGGTCTCGAATAATATGGATGCAATCCAAAAATGTATTCCACGCACCATCAAATGTGCTCCAATATTTTGGTTTATTGTTTCACATCAGTAGTTGCCAAAAGTATCAATATTATATTTGGCTCGGATAGAAATGCAACATTAAAAATTTCGATAACTTTATTTACAGACTCGTATTATTATACAATTAACAAATATTAAACATAGCGATTTGGAATTCACATTTATCTAACACGTATCGACAATGAGCACTAAGCCCAAATATTTACTCCGACTTACACCATAAATAACTTTGTCTCATCTAACACCCGATCTACACAGATTCTAACCATTAAAGTCTTCCACCACTAAACTCATTAGAGCTAGCGCACAAGAGCAACTTTTGTCTCTGCAACTATTTTGTCTGTCCCATCAACTCTATGGGGAGTTGCGTCGCTACGTGCGCGCACTTTCATACTAGCCCATAGAGTTGATGGGAGAGACAAAATAGTTGCGGAGACAAAAGTTGCTCTTGCGCGCTGGCTCTTAGTATACTTCCAAGTCGATATTTTCCTTTCTTCCTGATTGACATAAGTCCACGTGCCCCCGACAACAGTTAAACTAATACGGCCGCCAAACATCAACAGGCCTTCTCTCCGAAGAAATCAACGCTTTGCTCCTCGTTCTGACACCTTGTTCTGGCCATTCTGGCGACGCTGGTCGTTTCTTTGCGGAACTGGTTGAACCAGTTTCTTCTCTATCGGGACTGGAGTTGGAATCTTCTTGTGGTTGTGGTGGTCGTAACCACCAGTCGTATCCACCGTATAGTTGTGAGTATAGCCAGGCTGGAGGGGTTGGTAAGAGAGGAGAATTTAAGAATAGTTGAGCGGCAAGGGCGCTATGGAATAGGCTTGAAGGGGGAGGTAAAGGTTGTAAGGGCTTTCGCGTTCTGGTGACTGATGTGAAAGCCCCAGGACGGTCGTCTGGTGGCGGGCTTATGGAAGCCGTCACGGATATGTCGTCGTCATCCTGTGGGGAACTGGGTCTAGAGTTTGACGGACTGGTTGTACTGTGCGCGTGCATTGTTGTTGGATTGTCGGATGTTACGTCTGTAAAGGTGAGGGGAGTTTAGTTTATTGTAATAAAGGTAAAATATTAATGATAGATTGGCTAATGAAATTCAATGAAGGTACAGGACAAAACGTTGTTCTTCCTTACTCTTATCACTTAGGGATATGAAAAATAGATGTTGGCCGATTCTCAGACCTAACCGATATGCTCAGAAAATTTCATGAGAATCGGTCCAGTAGTTTTGGAGGAGTATGGTAACTAACATTGTGACACGGGAATTGTATATAGTATTAGATTTAGAAGACTATGTCCAGAATTCGCGCAAAAACTACTGGATGGATTTTGATGAAATTTTAACTAAATATCATCATCTTTACAAAATTGAAAAACCAAGCAGACCATGTTTCTCATAACTTATCACATCAAATACCTACGTACCATTTTCATGTGGAGCCGGTGGTACAGCGTGCGGGTGTGAGTGTGCGGGCGGTAACACGTGTGGTGTGAAGTGTGCATGTGTGGGTAGTAGTGGAGGGGGGTAGTGGCGGGCCAGCGCGCCCCACTCATTGCCCGGCAGACCGGCTAGCTGGTGCGCTATGCCTGGAACAAGATGGCATTATTGGCATATTGTAGTGTGTAATCTTTTTTTTCATAATAACAGGATTGTAAAAAATATTATCATACACACATCAATGATATCATATTCATCACACACTACAATATTATTTTAGTATGATTGATGATATGCGACTTTATAATAACTGGAATTTTTGTAACTATTTTTTTATATTTACTAACAGAAGTTTGGTGTATTTCAAATAGGATATGGAAGTTAGAAGTCAATTTTCAATCAAGAACAATAAATATTGAACTGTAAAAATTAGCAACTCTTAAAATTTGTATGAACATTTATTTGGTATAATATATCTATGATTTAGCATACTCATTCAATTTTAAATATTACATACCACCACCACAAATGAAAACGAACATTAACCAAAAATATACACAATAAATCAGCTTCATCTCATTCTCAATCAAACATCGCGACAGCCAGCGTCAAAATAACGCAATCAACAAAACAATAAGACGGGGATTCATCCAAAACGCTCCACTTACGTTAGCAGACGCTTTACGCACTCGTCAGAATATTTAAATAATGAGAACGACGTTTTGTGCCCCCCCCCCCCCTCTCTGTTCGCCTTATCTTACCCGTGGCACTCCTCGATTGTTGTCAACGGATTTATGGGAACTCGGCATTTTGAATCATTGAAATGTTTGGATTCAAGTTTTCAAGGGATTTAAGTCTTTACAGCGAGTGTGGTCATGGGTAGACGTTGAAATGTTTTATTTCTTAAAGTAATGCATAGATTCCAATAAAACTTTATTCAAATATTTTATCCACGATTATTTGCTAATGCTAGGATTTAAAAAATTTTCTATTTCTATTACCGTTTGCATAAATGAAGCTTATATGAAGAATATTCAATAATACTATCGATTGTACCTATTTTACATAATTATATCTCCGATATTTATTTTAAATTAAAGAGCTTTTTAACAACTCAAATACTTATTGATTTTAAAAGTTCTTATTATTTATATCTATTAAAGGATTTCAATTACCAGTCGTGAATAAAATAACAATACTACACTTTATTGCAATATTATATTCATTATAAATCTGTAAAATCTTACTGTGCCAAATTTTATAAAAGCATAACAGTATTCAATTTAAAATATGAAAAGCTCAGTAAATAATCGCACCATTATCACGGACGCGTTATCATAAACGCATTTATGAAATAGGAAATGTGTTTCGGTGTCATAATTTCCAGTTGACATTTTTAAGCGCATAAATTAACAAAGTTTGCCGGCGCGACCCCGTATATTCGGCTTAACCCTTTAGCACCCACCTTGGGTAATTCCCACCCGACCTAACCCTTTCAGCAATAGAATAAATTACAGGCCGTTTTATGTCGCTGATACCGCCTACGAAAATGTAAAACACATTATTTTGAATCCGACCGCTTAGCGTTTATAGTACGTTCATGAGTCCGATGCAATTAGACAAGATCTGCTTTTTGGATTAGACTGCTTAATCACTATTCGAATTGTTGTATCGCTTAATAGCAATGCCGTAATGGATTCGCAATAAAGCTTCTATTATGAGCTTTTAGACTTTATTTATTCACTTTCAAAAAGTGTGCTAAAGAAAGACTATCTTGATCTTAAAATATTCGTTAAGTATGACAAAAAATATAATAGGAAAAATGTATTAAATGCCATAGATTTTATGCAAATATTTCTTTAAAACATACACAATGACTTCTAAATGTCAATTTCTCACAAAGGTAAGAAATTGAAATATACACAAAAAGGGCAATTTTTATCTGTATCGTAATAAATGGCCGCATTGTTTCATTTCGTATTCCATGCTCAGAGAGCAGAAGAAAGGGTAGCTAGACGATTTGCATTCGTTAAAAATGTTCGAATTCTTTGTGTTGTTTGTGTGCACTGTGTGTAATCGCTGTATAGCGCGGTTAAGTAGTTTTGATGGTTATAAATATGAGTTGTTTATTTAAGTTACATTATACACACCTATATCCCTTAGTAACAGCACATGCTCAGAATCACTGTTTTTGTTTTTGAAGTGAAAACTTCTTTAGCGGCGTTGGGTATAAAATCTTAAACTCGCGTCAGGACACGTGGCCTGATCGAAAAAGCGTAAGACGGATGTTTTTTTTTAGCCCTTATATTCCATGCGTAAGACGGATACCATTTCGAAATATAAAACATGCTGAACGTTAATAATCAAGTCTTCACTTCTCCCGGCACTCCCGAAGTACAACCCGTCTTTTTTTTTCAAATCTCTCCGTAACGTTATGACGGAATAAAAAGTTAAAGATATTTGCGCTGAAAATTTCGGAGACCTTGATGATATTTTCATAGCTCAAACACGCGCGACTCTACATCGTTATACCAACATAGAGCATATGAGTGAATTTTAATTATAAAAATATATATAGTAAATGCTAATGTAGTATTACAAGATTTTATAATATTGACTTTTTAACATATACCATAACAATCCATGAAAATATCGTCTTTACGAATTATATTAAACATATTTTCACACAAAAACATCCCAATCTCAAAATGGTTAGAGCGCAGTATAACCAAAGATTGGTCGCCTCAAGACGCGGCAGTCCGCTACATTTCCTCCGGTGAAGGGGTTTTTTCTTTACAGTTTGAAAAATCGCACCGAGAGGGTTGAGCCCAAACATTTTAATACCATTTGCTAGATTGCGTCTTGCATTCTTCCCGCTTTCCTATAGCGTTAATCCGCGAATCGACTAGGATTACAGAGATAAAAGTATTTGAGTTTTTAGTGTGATTTCGATGGCCTGGGATTAGGGAGGAATTTTTAACGACTGTCTGAGACTTTCGGCGATTAGGGAAAGGGTTGATAAGAGCACTTTCGTATAATTATTTTACATCACTTTACATTGTGAAGTATCATTGGAATGGGCCTTTTTTGTAGTGTTAATGGTATTTACAAATGCTCTACAGGATGCTTTAATAAGCTACATTTATCGTATAGAGATATATATTAACGGATTTCAATTCAATATGAATTCGTATATTTGTAACTGAAAATGTACAATAAATTCAAACATGTTTTAAACAGAACTAATTATTCACATGTTCGAAAGACGCCAGTGAGTGGAATTAATTTTCATAATTTCGCTTACACTGTCACGTGTATAATATGAATATAGTAACATTTTGTTGATATGCTTCGTTGAAATTTTAATTACCTACAACGTTTGACATTTTCCTAGCATTTTAAATGATATTGGTAATGTAGTATCTATTAAAATGCTATTAAATAACGAAGTACCTAACCAAAAAATATATAAAATCAAACAAAGTTACCACACTTGTTTGTGTCTTATTTCTCTATCTGTGTTATGTATCATATTGGAACTTGAAAACAACTAGAGTATTGTTCAGGAAGAGCCAAAACATATGGATTAGACGGCTGTTAGCAAGACTGATGTGTTCCGTACATCATAATGTTAATAAGAGGGTTCGGGAACTAACGACGGCGCTTTGTCAACGCGCCTTAACCCTTAACCCGCCGCCATCTTGCGCCATGTTGGATTTCAATCTGCTTAACACTTAATGAATTTGCCTCTATTGATTTTGTTTAACCCCTTTTTGTTTAGATTAATTAACCTTTCAAACAAATAGCTGTGACATAACCTGACAAAGGTTAGCTGTTTTGAGGAACTGAAATGCCTTGGCTGTTTTGTTTATTTATTAGTATAGTTTATTTAGAATATTGGCTGTGCTGAATAGGTAGCAAAACATTTCTTTCTCGCTTTTTATATCGGTGCCCTTAGTTATAAATTATAATAATTGATGTTATAATATTTAATTAAATGTAAATCTTCCTGACTTTGCTCAATAATCATATTCTTTGAGTGCACACAATAAGTAATTTATTTACAAAAGCCGTTAATTGCGTCGTTTAAAATATAACAATGCAGGTAATTCGAAAAATTATCTCCCTTCGTGCGCATTTAATAGTCGAGGACCAAAATTAAGCACGCATTAACTTATATATGAAAATGGGTACATTGACTCATTGAGAGTTAATCGCGTTCGCGTCATCATCATACGAATTCATTTGAAAGCGTTAAAAGGCTCTATAAAAGCGCGAATCACGCCGTACAAAAGGCTATATGAGGTGGGTGGGACATTTAAAATTTACAAATGCGTAATTATGCACCCGCATTGTCGCGCGGAAGGGTTATGTCGCCCCTGCCTTTCTTTCCCCCCTCCCCCCGCAATCCGGAGCTTCCGGGCCTAATGCTATATTTAATTTTCTCTAAGGCTCCCTCATTAATAATGAGAAGCTGCGACTTTAAGTGGCGCTCACACGGCGATGTGAACCGTGGATGTTCGAAACTTTAAAGTGTCGTTTGCTGGTGTTTAAATGTATTATTATTATGAAGGAAATTTTATACATATTTAAGTTAAATATTACGCTCGTTTTAAGTACTAGTTTTCAGTAATTAATTAGTTAATCATATTTAAAAAAATATTGTTGTCAAAAAGACCTATGAACTAAAACGAAATAAGCTTTTAAACTTGACTTAGAACTATATTTTCAATAAATATATCTGGATAAAACAATTACCACAGCACATAGTAGGTACCCAAAATTATTTACATATCATGAACCTTCATGAACATAGAAAATTCAATCAATCTGTCATTAACGCATCCATAATTTCGTAGATCCATTCTATAGTCATTGTACCTCACGAAACACCGCGTGAACGTGAGTGTGGATAATTTATCATGATTCTGTAAGGGTTATAGGCTAAGAGGGCAGCGGAGTCTCTGGATTCTCGGAATTTACATATTACAAAAGTGTTTCAAATGGAACAAAACGAAATTACTTCCTCCGCGTCGAAGTGACTCGTGTAATGGGTTTGAAGTTTAGTGTACGTGTTTGTGACACAATAAAAGGAATTCTATGTGCTTGAACTAGTTTATCGTTCCTTTTTAACATGTATCTTTGTGTGATAGTAAAGGAAGCCACTATTGCGTTTTAGGTACTTTAATAAAAGGGTATTACAATTCCAAACATTATAATTAAAAATTATTACCTACCTAATTGATGTAATGTTTCTGGTGTCTGTTTACATACCTACTTTAAACATTGTCGCTTCGTGTTTTAAGGCTATGTGGCATTTTTTTTAAAATTAGGTACTGATCGAAAATTCATGCGCTTTAACCATGCATTTTATGACCAATATTGGTATAAAAATTGATATCTAACAACAAGATTATAATTCAATCAATCACAAGCAAATTATGAACGCCTTTCACACGCAAGAGGCAAATATCGCATCTATATCTTGTGTATCTCCGCTACAAGAGCGCGAGGTGTGTAATTGACTTAGGGGCCTTTGACACCCGCCTTAACAAGGTTTGCCTGGCACTTGCGTAGTTGCTTACGATACACTAAATTCCGTAGTACAATGGAGTACGGACGGCTATACGATATAATGTGTCAATTTGCGCCAGTCGGTGCGGGTGAAAGGACGCTTGTAATTATAGTGTTTAGGTGTTTTAGAAAAAACGTAGGTATATTGTGATGAATTTTAGACTAGGATAAAAGTTTTTACCTACGATAATTCTATGCAAACCGCTTATGCAGTAAAGAAGTTCGATAACATCTTATAATATAATGAACTTTCTTTTTTTCCTCGTAGAAGCTGAATAAATCACAAAAGATTTAAAAACTACTTAGTTTCATTTTACTCTAATGAAAAATTCTATCTATCGATACACCATCTATCTATGTATAAAATGCTTAAGTCTCGTGCTCTAGAAATTATTTGCAGAAATAAACGATCCTTGAAATTTATCCTATCCAATGTAGACGCGGCATACGCCAACATCATTGCACTAAAAAAACAGCGTAATTAATACATACCTACTTACTAACGCATTATCACCAATACAGTTGTTCTCTCTTTCACTCTCACGCACGAGACATAATACATGTCTCACTCATGTACTTCGTAATAACAACTGCCGATTAAAATACAAAAAGAACGTCCAGCCACGACGCTGAATGGTGCGTGACTAAGTGAAACTCGGGCACTTACCTGAGTTTTTTCTTGCCAAAATAGAGAGCGGGTAACGTATCTAGCTCTTTTATATATCATAGATCCTATCATGTGTATTCAATTAGTAGGTACCTACTTAAGTTAGTATTAATTATTCAGTTTAATTATTTACTTATCATTTTACATAATATATTAGTGTTTATAAATTTATTTCGAATTTGAAAACAAAATAAGTAAAGATGATCTTTAACAATACATATTTGAAAATGCATTGCCTTTAAAAATACTTTTAACATACAAAAAAGAACATTATAACAATAAAGCAGTACTCAGTATTAATTTTATTTCATTCGAGCTATTAGCACCTAGTCTATTACCTTCAAGTACAGAAGGGCGTTGCTTAGCGCTACGGTGCTTAGCTACGCGGCTACGCAGCTACGCTGCTACGAAGCCCCGAATTTCTTCCTATATACTTTTTATGCCTGATTTATTTTGCGTCCATGTGTATATTGAAATACTTGTGACAATTTTTAATTAAATTTACTTATTGTAATCACTTTTGCGCTGTTATAAGTTAAGGAAATTACTATTTACTACTCTTATCGTATATATTTACCAAGCATATTGAATTAATATCATATTAACATAATTAAAATTGTCTGGGTGTATGCGTAATTGCATAACTAAAGACTTTTGAAGTTCTCTTATATTTTTATTTATTTGTTAACATACTGCTTATCAATTCTTCGATACACATGATTTAAGAGCATCAAACGTCCATAAAACCCTTATTTCTTGGAAATGATAAAGAAGGGTCGTGAATTGATAATTAATTGTGGCTCAAAACTTCTCGAGCAAATTAAAGCCCCTTCAGAGGCGCCTGATGACGGTCCGGTGACAATTTAATATTACATGACTCCATCAGCACTTGACACCCGTGTTCATCACAATATATAGATTAATTATAGTGGTATACTAGAAATAAATCATGTATATTTTTTGTCAGAGTAAGCAAAGGGGCAGGTGGGCCACCTGATGTTAAGTGATACTAGAAGTGGTATTAGTGATAGTACGGACCCATAAACATACTATGTTTCTAATCGCGACTTTAATCGTATATATCTATTTGAATAAAATAATAAATAAAAAATCACCAACGTTATAATATATGTACTTTTTATAGTTTACTATGTGTGAGTTCGAACATAACTTTGATATTTTCAGCAGCATCGATTAATTCTCAGGTCAACTATAGTTTCCCTTCAAGACTTGTCAGTGACGAAGGTCCGGTGACAATTTAATATCAGTATTTTCGCCCCATCCGAATGGGCACAAGCGTGGACTTGACGTACGATCGTGCAAAAATATTATGAATATGGTTTGTCCAAGAATAAATACGTAAGAAGTTAAAGTAAATATTTTAATGCTGGCAAGTGAAATGATATGCATATTTCTCTTACTACACTTATCATAAGTGTAAATAGAAGTTACATAATTAGCATAATTAGATGCAGTTTTTTTTTTGCTATAGACAGACGCATGTGTTATGTTATTGTACCTATTTATCATGAAAACGTGTCATTTAATCAACGTGTAATTTTAATTTTGTACACTAACTCATGGTTAAGAAAAGACCATGATATATGTTTTACATGATCAATTGCTATGCACTAAAGTGAGTGTAAAAATTTAAAAATAAACTAAAAAGAACTATTCATTACCAAAATAACTTACCGGATAATTTGAAAGGCAGAGAGCCCATAAGTGGGTCAGGCGCGAACCGTGGTCCGAAATGAAACGGATGGAATCCGTGGTGACGTGTCTTCGACCTGGGCTCTCTGGGCCCGTCCACCGTCACCTTTATGGCCTTCTGGTAGGTGGCCACTTGCGGTGGTGACGTCGCCAACATTATGGTTAGTGTGAAGGATTTACCTGCAGACAATATAATAGTAAACTGATATGAGTATTTAAGAAAAACTAGATGTAAAATTAGCACTGTGTTTATTACATACGAAGCAAATAAGAATATTCGTTAAAATTAGATGAATGTGCTTCGTCTTTTTTTTATTTTCAATAAATAAAAAAAACTTTTTGCAATTCAAACATGTGTCTCAATAAGATATAGAAATAAATATTGTTTAATTGCTAGGCCAATGTGTCCCTGATTCGCATATGAGGTAAAGAAAGATTCAAGTGTTACCATGTTACTATTACCTTCAGATTTCATGTACTAACATTCAATACAAAGTCAAGATAGGTTGTTCATCTTGTATTTAATTGGAAGTAAGTACTACACAACTAACAATACTCTATCATCTTCCTGATACACAAAATCACTTTTAATAATTTTCCACCCTACCGACTTGCAAATTTCTTGGAAAATACCTTACAAAGGCATTTGCGAGACGAAAAAATGCATTAGGGATGAAAAGAATTCAAAACAGTCGTGCCTAACGTTGATTTGTGGCGGTGTCGCCAAACAGCATACCTGCACGTAGCCAGCATTCCGACATTCCAAGCTTTGGCTTAAGATAAATGCTTTTTTCACAATCCTTACACTTCCCGAGACAATACAATGATCCGTTACTTTCAGACCATAAAATTATGTAACGTGAAGGCATTCGTGAAACAATGTTTAAAGAACAATTTGTATAAAAATTTACCCTTATTTTATTGACAATCAATAGGTCACTAAACTAGTAAAAACTTTAATTTAAAGGTAAGGTCTTGTACAGTAAATAGTCGAAGCTTCAAATGACAGTCGCTTACACATTCCAGTCAATCACTTAACTAGCGTTCCATTATTTCACACATGAGATATAAACGATCGGACGATATTTCGTTCGTATCGTGTCCATTGCTCGGCAACCAGCGTCGACATTACCTCGAGCTCGTTAAACACGGTTATGGACGTGCAGCAGTGAGATGTAATCGTAATATTTAAGTAATGATTGTAGGATCACGAATAGTGACGCAGTGGAACGCCATAGTAACATATCCACCGCAGAACGGCCACAAACACGATGGCAAGCGTTTGAACAATCGCTGCTATATCGACACATACCAAACGGTAATTCTGGCGAAATACATGGTTACACGCTAGGAGTCATTAGTGGTAGAAACGTACGAACGATGTCAATTCACTGGTTAAATTTCATGTTTCGGCTTATCAACTTGTCGAACTATAAAACGTGGATTAGTGAATTATAATTTAGTAGTAGTACGCGCTACGAGCTACGGGATTTCGTCTACGACGAAGGTCTACGAATCATGTTATGCTTTAACTAATTTTGTACATTTACAATATAAACGAAATCTCGTATTATGTTTAATTTTGTTATACCAAGTTTTAAATTGCTTATTTCTGAAGTCGTTCGGGTCAAACGATAACCTAATGACAAAAGTAACAGTTGTTTATTATATCAAGTTTTAAATGTATACTGCATTACTTTACTATATTTTACTTGCATTATATATTTAATTCCCAAAATTAAAGCAGCACAATATTTACAAGCGAAAACCGTGTTTGCGGAAAGTACAGTCTCTAATACAGCCAAATCATTTTGTATTAAAATTTGTGAATAAAAGAAATGCCCGGAGTTAGCTCACGAAACAAAGAGAGACCAACATTTACTGCTGGCTGGTGGCCAAAAGCCGCTCTGGCCATGAAATGATATAAACACCCCCTCCCCCTACACCCAAGACCCGAAATGAGCGGCCACCCGCTTATTTTCATAAAACATACATAAACTCCGACTTCAGATGAAGAATATTATTTCTCCGAGCCCAATACATATACGTTATAAGCTACCGTGTACGGGTGTAAAAGTCGATATGACAACTCTTAGGAAAAATTTCGTGATGAAATATATTGTAGATGCTTCACGAGGATAAGGAAAATATACGGTATCGTGTGTTTTCCTTATCGGATTTATATGTTAGAATTATAACAATATGAGCTTGAATGTACCATGATATTCAGTTTAGATTTTGGGCGTATACTATCTCTACCACTCTCTATATTCGTACAAAAATAGAATAATAAGTTTAACTCATTGATACCGTATCTACCTGTTCTCAGGTAAATTAGTGATAAGATTGAATATGATTTAGTTTAACATTGGATAGTAGATATGAAAATCGTACACACTATAAATAATATTAAAATTATCGAACATTTCAAAACACTGAAATCACACACACAATCAATGAATCCATCTCGATAGCAAAAGATATGGTAAACAATAATACAGCATAAACTATTCAACTTTACGCATGAAAAATCAAACCTTCGCCATTAGTTCCCCTCCGTAGCCGCATTTGTATCAAAGGGCGAGCTCATAGAAAAATAAAGGCATTCAGCGTATACTTCATAAATCATTTAAGTTATTCATAAAAAGGCTTTCGTCTTTCCCCACACGGCGCGAACATATTGCAAGAGTGCACGTGCGACACTTCATAAAGTGTGCGTATTGATCCGCGAGGGGGCGCTGTTCATAAAAATATGTTTGCACCGAATAACACGGGTCGGGATCAAATTTGAGATCAAATACGCCCCAGGTATGAAACATATTATGATATTTTTTTATCAATTGTTTGAGTACTTAGATGTGATTAATTGCTGATTGACCTAAATTTTATATATATGTATTTATGAATAAATTTGTAAAATTGTATAACCGGTTTCCTAACTTGATAAAACCGCATTTTCTTAAGGTAAGGTTTCAAAATCGAAAATCATATATTTTCTCTACATAATAAGTGTGTTAATCAAGAAGTAAAGACAACAGACGATAATCTCAAACAGGAAATCTTATATCCTATTTCACTGAGCATCATTAATTAAAAACTAAGAGCACACGAATCCGATTTCAAGAGAATTGTTCCTGACGATTTCCGTCGCACGTTAGATTAAAAATCAGCTTTATAACGTCATAAAGTAGGCGGGGGCTTTAAGATAAGAGTTCTCTCCGGGCTAAATAAAAAATGAGCCACAATCGTAATGGCAGTGCTCCTTTGATCTCGGTTTCATGGCTTACGAAGGATTTTCAGCTTAGAGCGGCAATTTGGATATAAAATATCTAATGCGGCCCGATACGCATTAGGGGACATTAGCGAATTGACTGCGTAATATGTTTAGATATAAATTAACTGGCGTATATCTTTATTCATACCTCGTTTACTCAATAAAGGCTTTATTATTTCAATTTATTTCAATTTCACGTAGAGAGTATAGTGCTTAATAGAAAGCAATAGGCATCATTTAATCGATGTTATCCCCATCATCCCAAATCTAATTAATACAAATGCCACAAAATCAAACACCAAATAATTTGCATAAATTACATTCGGGAGAATTCTTAATATATTTCACTGGCGAATGAACAAGCGCCAATAACAAAACTCGTAATACAAGGGAGACACCGTAAAACTCAAGTTTATTGAAGCGTCTCAAAAGAACAAGAGAAAAGTCAAAAGCGGGATACAATTAAAACCTCCCTAAAACGCACCTCAAGCCGAGCGGTCAATATTACTCGAGACCCTCAATTTTCACCACTCCCTTGCGTTAATAACAATAATTAGGAATGAGTGGTTCAATAATTAAAAACGGAAAAGAGAAGCTGCGAAGACGCGCCTCCCTAAAATTTACTTACAGGATGTGTAGGTAACATGTTTTACTTCGTATCATAATATAGTACCAGATATATTATCTCAGTTTACATAAAAAGTTATTATACGTTTTGTAGTCAACTGTTTAGAAATTTTTTAGAAAAAAGCACATTAGCTAACTTATTTCTTGTTATGAATAAATTATGTTTTACAATCTCTCTTAAAACTAAAGTATAAATGCAATAATTGATATTATCTTATTTTAAATGATATTATCAATAATTAATGTATGAGTAAATAATTTCTTACTGTGCATATAGGTTGGTATAAAGTTCATTCAATTAAATTATTTTAATCATATTAATATCTTTACACGCGTCATTTTATTTCACCGAAAAAATCATGAACACTAATTCATATTCAAATATTCTTCATAATATATCCGAGGAGAGGTTTTGAAATAACAGGGCAAATTTATAACCATTAGTTGTTATTAGGGTAACCGTGCACTGCATCAAAGGGGAATCTCTCGAGTTAATAATGAAAGGTGAGGCTGAGATCTTTTTCGCCGCGGCTCTTATAAAAAATCATTTTCCACCACTTCGGCGAGGGTACATGAATCGGTAGGGTGTTGCCTTTTGTGTCGTTTTACCAACGATGTTTGACTAACAAGCTCCTTTACGCCGAGCACTGCACTGGGCATAGTTTTGCGTGCATTGTGTCTTCTAAGTACTCGTGTTCTAGCTGAAATAACAAAGCGCGAGATGTAGCTTTTTATACCGAGATTAGCCCCGGGTCATTTGAGAACAAACCGTTCTTATTCTCAGAACTGTTCTCGTTTAAACATTCATATTTTTCTATTTCAGTTATCATTATTCTAGATTGCGAGAATGTTGCGAGTTACGGGCCATTAGTGTAAAGCTGTTTTCGTTTCGTTTTGTAATGATGTAAGTCGCCTGAAAAGTTTTAAGTATAAGCGATTGAAGGAGACAAAGCGTAAGGGATCAGGGACACACGACCCCAGCGTATTTTTTATCGGCGTCTAGCTGTAAAGTGGGGTCAATCAATCGATTAGCGATGTCGCGTCTTGACTACTGGTGCGATAAATTGGCTCCTTATTGCGTCTCCGATATAATGAGATCGAAGGTAACGAATCAAATGTAATTATATTTCGGCTATTTCCAGACTTTTCTTCTTGCTCAGTTTGTATTGGCAACGTTTACGAATAAGGTATGTTCCTAGTAGTTACATCAGAGAAGTTAATTAGGTAATGTGAAATGTAACTCAGGAGCATTTTGACTACCTATACCTATACTTTTCACAACACGCTGTATTGTATTACTCCTCATCTGCAATTTGGTATTATGAAAATTCCAAATATTAAACCCTAATACTGAGAGATAAAAGAAAAAACACTTTTAATAAAAAAATCATTAATTAGAGGAATTAGCGAAACGGCGAAGTGCACATTTTCCCTAAAACAACTTGTACCCAAGAGAGAACTGTCCATTCCCCTACATTCGGCTGACACGAGCTAAGCAAAAAGTGTTCGAGGGGCCTCATTAAATTTTTCGCTTATTAAAAATTCCCCGCGCCGTCCATCAACATCAGATAGGCAACTTTTTATTTCAACAAAACAAAAGTTATGTTATGGGGCACCGATCTCCCCTCATCCTCAGCTCGATAATTTGAGTGAGATTTTCTCGCAATTTAAGATAAACAAAGAGAGCGCTTACCCTTAATTGGAAAGCAGAACGTTATTCAGGAAGGAACGTGACAAATAGACACCTCTTAACTTCTTTTGCGCTTCCCGTCGCGCTGGTCTGTATTGGTTTTTACTAAACACGCAGTATCCTTTGTTTGCAGATCTCCTTAATGAGTACATCGAAATACTTTTAGCGTTAACTCGATTTCTGTGTAACTACGTTTTATAAAGAATGTCAAATTGGCTACAGGTGGAAAAACATCATAAACTGGAATGAGTAAATCTACGAAAATACAAGAAAAAGTTTCAAGTCTAACTTTGAAAAAAGAAGAAAACTATGACAGCTTCAAAATACTACTCGTCATTTTAACGTCAACATGGTCTTATATTAAAATCAATAAATAAGTTAAATTAAAATGTAACAATAAAGATGAGACTCCATCTAACTTACTCCGGGCACTTCATGATGCTCATATATGTATCATATTTATCAGAAAGTGTTCAAAACCAGTATAAAATTGTCAAACGTATGTTATACAAGACGAAGGCCCATTGCAATGAGAAACTTGTTCAATATAAACAGCGATGGCTCTGACACACTTGCCGCGCCCTTCCCGGCTTGGATCCTTCTTAGAATGAAGACAGGGCTACTACATGGAAAATGATTAAATAATATTTGATTTTGATTGATTCTATATATAGCCATATGCACCAGAATGTATCGAAGTTAAATCTTCGTAAGATGTTTTATATAATATTTTTTTACAGTATTAGAAATTTATGATTCAAGTCTAGTAGAATTATGTTTTTGTCAATATATTAAAAGTACGGTCGTACTTTCTTGTGCCATCCATAGAATTGTCTCATAATTATACATTTTAATAAAACAAACCTGTTTATTTTTAACCTCTTTTGGAATGGCCTGGTGTTAAAATTTGAAATTGCAGCCTTCTTACATTTACATTGTGCATTGTACTAGATCTGTGATGCATTGTCAATGTCATTTATTTTATTGCTATAATCTGTGGTTGACTTCCTTGTTCTTCTTTCGCGTCGTCCGTGACTGTAACTGTACCTAATTGTGTCTGATTTAATTAAAACAGTTTCTAATAACTTGTAAAACCGTGTTTTAATTACAACAACAGGTTATGGGCCCAGGACAACCTGCCGTAGTACAGATTACAGTCGAATAATAAATAATAATTATTAGTCCGTCAAACTTACCGCGTGCATAACCTCACAGTTACCGGCTCGCGACTAAGTTTTTTCAGATTTATATAAAAATTACAAATATGGCTGGAACTAACTCTATAATGTCGATCGAGAAGTTGAGGGGTCGTGACAATTGGGCAAATTGGAGTTTTGCAGTTACGGCATACCTCCAACATGAAGATTTGCATAACTGTATTTTGAAAGCACCAGATGCTTCCGATCCCAACGCAATGAAGCAAGACACCAAAGCAAAATCAAAGCTTATATTGTTGATCGACCCAATTTTATATGTGCACATACAGGATGCACAAAATGCAAAACAGGTGTGGGACAATTTGACAAAGGCGTTTGAAGACCAAGGACTGACACGGAAAGTTGGCTTATTAAAAGAATTGATTAACACTGATTTAGAAAGCAGCTTGTCAGTGGAAGACTATGTAAATAAAATTATGACAGCCGCGCACAAATTAAGGAATATAAAATTTCATGTCGATGATGAGTGGTTGGGCACATTAATGCTGGCAGGGCTGCCAGATATGTATAAGCCTATGATTATGGGCTTAGAAAGTTCCGGTATGAAGATTAGTGCTGACTTAGTAAAAAATAAATTACTACAGGAAGTGAAAATGTCAGACACTACTGCACTTTATACAAACACAAAAAAATACTTGCCCAAAAGTGATAAGAAAGGCCCTAGATGTTTTAATTGTAATAAGTACGGACATCTCAGCAAAAATTGTTGGCATAAAAAGACAACCAGTAAAAAAACAGATAAAGACACAGGTTATGTTGCAGCTTTTACAGCATCCACAGCAAATGACTCTAATTCTTGGCATGTTGACTCAGGAGCATCCATGCATATGACTATGCACCGGGACTGGCTCACTGACATCACCGTATCACCTGTACCGAGCATAAGGATTGCTAACAACACAGAATTAAAAGTTGAATGCTGCGGGAATGTATGTATTAAGGTAAAGGCACATGATGGCAGCACCGATTCAATACAGGTGAGGAATGTTTTATTTGTACCAGAATTGAAAACTAATTTATTATCAGTCAGCAAAATAATTCAAAGTGGATGCAATGTAATATTTAATGAATCTGGCTGTAAAATTTACAATGCTAGTAACAAATTAGTAGCACATGCTAGATTAATGAATGCAACATATCTGTTAAACACTTTTCAAGAAATGCAAGTCATGATGGCCAAGGCTGATGATGATACTTATCTGTGGCACCAAAGGATGGGTCATTTAAATTTCACAAGTCTTAATAAGGTACCTCTCTGTACAGAAGGAGTCAACTTGTCAACAGGTATGGAAAATTCCATCTGTGTTACCTGTCTTGAAGGCAAGCAAACGAGAAAACCGTTCCCTGCTGAAGGTTCCCGAGCAACCAGCTTGCTAGAACTTATCCACACTGATGTGTGTGGACCGATGCAGCAGACATCAATAGGAGGAGCAAGGTATTTTGTAACCTTTATTGATGACTTTTCTCGCCGAGTATGCGTATATCCTATAAAAAACAAAAGTGAAGTATTTGAAAAATTTGTTGAATATAAAAATAGAGTGGAAAATGAATTGAATAAAAAAATAAAAATTCTTAGATCTGACAATGGAACTGAATATAAAAATAATATTTTTGAGACTTACCTGAAAAAGCATGGAATTTTGCACCAGACATCAAATCCATACTCACCTGAACAAAATGGATTAAGCGAACGAATGAACCGTACACTTATTGAGCGTGCTAAATGTATGTTGTTAAACTCTGGTTTACAGAAAGATTTTTGGGCTGAAGCAGTAACTACAGCAGCTTACATAGTGAACCGCTCTCCCACCCGCAGTTTATCAGATGCAACACCATATGAAGTATGGACTGGAAAAAGGCCAAATTTGAGTCACATGAGAATATTCGGATGTCCTGCGATGGTACATATTCCTAAAGAAAATAGAAGTAAGTTGGATGTAAAGTCACGAAAATTGATATTTGTTGGTTATAGCGACGGTACAAAAGGCTACAAATTCATAGATTCTGAAACAAAGAAAGGAATTGTAAGTAGAGATGTTGTCTTTTTGGAAAATTCAATAAAACAAAATAATGTTGTAGTACCAATTTCTAGTAGTGAAAATATAGAATCAACATGTAATGTTAAGCCTACAAATGTAAATTCTGAGTTGAATGAAAATTCACTGGATAATTCCCAATCTAAAGATATAACCTCCGCAACAGATAGCGATGATTCTTTTCATTCCAATGACGATGACATATCTCTGTACATACCTGAAAGAAAAATTGAATTAATACCGAATAGTAACATAACAACAAGATCAAAA
Organism: Colias croceus; assembly: GCF_905220415.1. NCBI lineage: Eukaryota > Metazoa > Arthropoda > Insecta > Lepidoptera > Pieridae > Colias > Colias croceus. The sequence goes on along the minus strand of NC_059551.1, from coordinate 6,992,047 downwards.
AGGTTAATAAAAGATAATAATACTTACCTCTGCATAGATGGAGTTACATTACCTGATGTGCCGCAGACATACTCTGAAGCTGTGTCATGCCGGGATGGAGACAAATGGAAACAATCAATTCAGGAGGAGCTTAAGGCACACAAACAAAATGAAACCTGGACGTTGGTAGAGAAGCCTCCAAATGTCAAGACTATTGGATGCAAGTGGGTCTTTCGTATCAAAGATGAGCCAACAGGTATGATTTATAAATCTAGATTATGTGCCAAGGGATGTTCACAAAGCTATCAAATTGATTATACAGAAACATTTTCTCCAACGGTGAGATATGACTCAGTCCGAATTATACTAACTGAAGTATGTCAACACAATCTTGAAATGATACAGTTTGATATTAAAACTGCTTTTCTGTATGGAGACATAACAGAAAATATATATATGTATCCACCTGAAGGATTAGATGTTCCATCAAACTATATTTGTAAATTAAAGAAATCTCTTTATGGATTAAAACAAGCTCCAAGGTGTTGGAACTCTAAGTTCAAAACTGTTCTGAACAATTTTGGTTTTAATAACAGTCACTCAGATCAATGTGTCTATACAGGTCATGTAAATGGTATTAAAGTTTATTTGTTGTTATATGTTGACGATGGATTAATAATATCAAAGGATAAATCTGTAATTGATAAAGTTATAAGTCAGCTAAAAGAAAATTTTGAAGTTAAAACTATGGAGCCAAGAAATTTTGTTGGTTTGCAAATAGAGAGGTCTAAAGGACACTTATTCATTCATCAAACAAAATATATTGAAAAATTATTGATAAAATTTAACATGAGCAATGCTAATGGATGTAGTATACCTATTGATCCTCATACTTCCCTAATAAAGAAAAAGGTGACACTTGAAGAGAGAATACCATATAGAGAGGCTGTAGGTTCTCTTATGCACTTAGCTATTGTAAGTAGGCCTGACATCATGTTTGGAGTCAGCTTAGTTAGTAGGTATCTTGATTGCTATGATGACACTCACTGGGTTGTTGTTAAAAAGATACTTAAATATTTAAAAGAAACTAAAGAATATGGTATAAATTATTCTTCAACAGACAATAATATAGTAGAAGGGTATAGTGATTCAGACTATGCCACAGACACCGACTCTAGAAGATCTACTTCTGGGTATGTTTTCATAAAAAATGGTGCAGCTGTCACTTGGTCGAGTCAACGGCAACAGAGCATTGCACTGAGCACCACAGAGGCAGAATTCATGGCTGCGTGTTCGGCCACAAAAGAAGCTTTATGGATTAAAAGATTACTTTGTGATATTAGTGCGTATAATCAGGATTCAATTTGCTTAAATGTAGACAATCAAAGTGCAATTTCAGTAATTAAAAATGTAGATTTTCATAAAAGGTGTAAGCACATTGATGTAAAGTATAAATTTGTAAAGGAGAAGTTTCAAGAGAATGAAATAGATTTAAGCTATATATGTACTAATGAACAGTGTGCAGATATATTTACTAAACCCCTTTCTCGAATGAGATTTCAATATTTAAGAGATAAAATAGGTGTAAAATTAAAGATGTAATTTTTGTTTTGTTGTAATACATATTAATGTATCAGTACACTGTTACAAACTGTGTGTATGACTATGTATGTCATTTTTGATAATTTTTTGTTTTGATCTGTGTTTATATGTAAAGGAATATGTAAAGTAAATTGTAGTTTAGACTGAAGAAGGCTTTAATTTGGTGGGTGTGTTAAAATTTGAAATTGCAGCCTTCTTACATTTACATTGTGCATTGTACTAGATCTGTGATGCATTGTCAATGTCATTTATTTTATTGCTATAATCTGTGGTTGACTTCCTTGTTCTTCTTTCGCGTCGTCCGTGACTGTAACTGTACCTAATTGTGTCTGATTTAATTAAAACAGTTTCTAATAACTTGTAAAACCGTGTTTTAATTACAACAACACCTGGAATGTGCAAGCAGTAAAGAAATCTTATTTTACTATTATTTTCATTCTTCTTAGTTTTTTAAACATTTAATAATTGTAGTTTTCTACGATTTGTTGTTAGTTTCTCGTTTATCATAGTCATTTAAAAAATTCAGATATTTATAAACTCGATTATTTATGTTCATTTTCTGTCTTACTTTTTCAAATACAAAGGAAATATTGAGGGTAGTTACAAACAAATTAAATTTGGCAACCCTATCACCGCCGCGCTTCGTTAGACCCTGCACTATTTGAATATGAGACAAGTTTACAGTTCACCGATGTTCCGATGTTACCCCTGAATCCTTAACTTTTGTGTTTGTTTCAATATTGAATGGAATTCTTGAGAACGTAGTTATAGATTAATTTTGGGTGTATTGTACTGTATAATGGTCTTAAAACAGGAGCGATAAAGATGTATAGATAAATTCTCTGAAGTATAAGTTTTTGTAATGCTAAGAAATTGCCACATTGATATAGGTACCAATAAAAAAATCATTCCAAGAAATAATGGTCTTGATTATATTGAGTGTTATTTTACAATCATAAAACAATCTCTTAGTTTAATATACTTAGATTATTTATGTAGATACCTTTTCCTAAAATCCAACTAATAACATTCTTATTTCTTACCTACATAAATTAAATAACTTTACATTTTAATAAGGACTCTATTAAACTAAACATCTTGCTCAACTCAAATTCATAGGAAATAGATATACCGACGAAACCAATAACGCGAAGGGTTAATTGATATCACTTACAAGAAGACATGCAATTGCGAAGAGCTATAAGTGCTTAAGTGCTAAAGACTAAAGCACTAGTACTCAATGTACTTGATATTAAACGCTTAGAATAAGACGTACTTCATTGGTATCACGTAAGACTAGTTAGTACTTTAAACCGATTACATTGCCTTATATTCTTCGTGGTTCTTTGGTAAAGTGGTTCATGAGCAACAAGCCGTATCAGATACTTATTAATTTGTTTTATTCATCATATATAAGCATAAAACCATACAAACTTCATTTATAAGAAAACCGGTCGCAGTAACGCTTCAAATGAAACGCATGAAGCTTCAAACGAAACGAATCTGATTTGATTGAACAAATAAACTTGAATTTGGATCGTTCAAGTGTTTGTTACAATCGGAATGATTGTAACCAACAAATACTTGAACGAAAATCTATAATCTATTTCAAATCACATTAGAAAATAGCGAACAATGACGAAATTAAAACACCTGCAACGCCTTACCGCGTAAAATATTTTTTTGACAAACAAAATTTATTTAGCCCTTACCATCTGATTACCATCTTGAAGTAAACACTTAAGAGATCAATTACCCTCAGTGACTTAATATTTGAACAAAGGGAAAACCTGTTGAAATATTCAGTAGCTAAGACGCACAGAGCCTTGTTCTTGAATATTAACAAAAGGGAATACTTTTATAGGTAAGTGAATCGTATATATGTAACATAATGTATACATTATGGTAAGATAGACGCGACAAGACATTACAAGAGAAGTAAAATGAGTAATTTGAGATATGAACTTACTTTTGAATTTATTAGCATTAGTTAATTTTATTCTATTTGCAGGATTCACAATAATCGTAAAATATGCGCAGACATTTCAGATATGGGTACGTTGTGGTAACGTGTTATGTTATAAATTAAAATCCTAATAACCTAAAATGTTCCACAATTATAACACGTATAAATGAGAAATTACTCATAGCTATAATTATAACGTTTGATCATTTGTACAGTTTTTTTGCTGTCTCCTAACAATAGCTTTTACTCCTGGACACTACATCAAGAACACAGTAAAGGACTATAAAAAAGTCGTAACTTTAACATAATAGGTATAACATTGTAATAATAATTATAACATAAAACTAACCTCTTCCACTCCTCCCAACAAATCGCAAGTCATTGAATTTGGCCACCTGGTTCTTCATAACCGCAGTACAGTTCCTGAGTTCAGCAGAACAATTCTCATCATTGCCAGCTCTAACTGTGACCAGAGTACCATCTCCTACGTCACCCAGGGCTACCACCTTGAACGCGACTGGCAGCGTCTTGTTCGACCGCCAGTGTGGTGGTAGCACTGTACACACCTGCGAAGAAATTGTGAATTTAACAAAAAGAAAATAATCAATTGTATTTTTTACAAACAATAGTCATAAAACATATCTATAAGTGAGAATGAGCTTATTCTAATCTAAAGACCTCAATCTCTAAAAATTTTAAATCACAGATAATAAAGAAATATTAAGTAGGTACACCGACTGCAGCCTCATATTATAAACTATAGTATAAATTATTATTATCTACTGGCCGTCCGCCCCGGCTTCGCCCGTGGTTCTTATTTACGTTTTATCTACGTAAAAACCATCCTCGTTCTTCAAGGAATTTAATAAAAAAAATAATTAACGAAATCGGTTCAGTTGTTCTCGAGTTATGCGCTTACCAACACATTTTGCGATTCATTTTTATATTATAGATTAATTGTGGTGATAGAAAATTTGATAACCTTTTTTTGTAGATAAGTTTTTTCAGGTTTATTTTTTAATTGACTGCCTTCCGGTGTGCGTAACAACTCGATGAAATAATCGTTTGATGTGTATCAAACAATAATATCTAATGTAGTTTTCTATGTGAAAATTATCCATATGGTTCACAAAAATAGATTGTAATATTTTCAGTTTTTTTTTAAGGATCTATAAAACTTATGAATTTCATAGACAGCTGCTGTCCTAATTTGCAAACACAAAAGTTACTTAAAAAACCTAACCATGAATTCTTCTCTACCTTAAATACTATTGTATCAGCTATCGAAATATACAAATACTTACAACATGCGGGCATCCAGTCTTAACAAGTTCTCCAGGATGATCAGCCAATAGACCTTCCAGGGTCCTTTCAGCCAGGAGTTCTGCTGTCAGCGGCTGACTGGGCAACGCCCCGTAGCTCGCCGACGGGGCTTCGTGACCCAAACCATTTGTTGTCGAACTAACTTCACTCGATAGATGCATCGTCCAATGTCACTGATAAACATGTATCCACTGTCTCTAATACACACAATATCCGTCACATAATTATATGGAATAGTAGCAAGTTCACATTGTAATGATTCCGTGGAGGCAGTTTGATGGAGAGGGCTGGAGACATCGTGCTGCGTCTGAAATAGAAGAGAAGGTATTTGAATGTTATGCAATACTATTTAATATATGATATTATAAAATGAGGCAGAATAGAAAAAGTGAAGTTCACGATGTTTTATAAAAAGGAAAACAATATAAGTACCGAGCTTAGATACCGAGAATATATTACGTAATCAACTGAAAAACTCTACAAATCAAATATTGTACTTTTTGAAATACTTTAATCAGTTTTCAGTAGCATTGGTTTGTTTTATAAATTTCTGAAATAATTACGATGAACTTTTCTATGAACCGATAAAGAAACTAAGTTGGTCGATGCAAAAAGAAGCTTAATTTGCAAATAAGTTTTCTAATTTATTAGAGATAACGTTTCTCTCTAAGTGCATAATTGTCTTCATGGAATATGTTTCACTTTTTCCTTACTTATTATTTTTATTACTTATAACCATTAAGCCTGACCGTCTCTACATGGTCTCTACCTTTCCGGACATCCGAAGCTGAGCATTGATTTAAAATCATCTATTTTTTGATAGAAGAAACACGCCATTTTGTTATCTTATATCAAACAACGTCAGATGGTAAGAACTTACTGACAGTCGTTAAAGCATCAAAGAAACTTCCGCGAGAGCATGCACAATGATTTGTGACGAGGGAGTTAAATCATGCGATGAAATAAATGTGCAGATTTTATGCGAGGTTTATATTTTGAAATTTAGAACATTGGAATTGAAACAGTCTTTTATTAGCTGTATATTTTTAAATATGCCGGTTGCCCACTAAATTAAAATTTAAGTAGGTATCTTAAATAAATTGTATTTCTTATTCATTTATTTTTCAATACCAACATTAAAATATTTAAACTTTGATTAAATAAAATAAAATCTCTCAATCAGTCGTTATATTAAAAAACATGGGTACATCTATTGAATATGAAAAAATACTTCACTATGCGTTATTCCCTACACAATTTCAAAGATAATGCATACGAGTATACATCTAAATACATTCTAATACAATTTGTAAGCTATAGGTTTCCCCTTCGCAGTAACATGTTTGCGAATTCGATATGTCGATCGGCATGTTAAAGTTAATTTCTACAAGGGGTGCACCCCGTCTTTTTACAACCTTACGCTGTTTGCTTTGATTCCGGCTCGATAAAGGCTTGTTGATCTACTACAGTGCTGCTCAAGTTTCCTTAACGGATTGTGTAATTGTTCCATAGATATTATCGATGTAGGATTATAACGAAACGATTACTTGTAACTAAAATCTAAATGCGCACAATTCCTTCACAGATATGACTGTTCGTCTATCTATTTTTTTACTGGACATCAGCTTACGGTTTTGACTATTTTTAACGAGCTAATTAATTAATAAATGCCAAAATATATTTATTCGTAGGATAATAAGTATATTTAATTAAAAAATTTATGAATTGGAAGATTCCTCTGGAATTATCCACTCCAAACAGTTTCCGCATTTGACATCCTAAATAAAATTTTGTTTAAGAACTGACTTTTTATTTATCATCATACAGGCTTAAACTTAAATTTCTCAATCGATCATTGAAAATATACCTGTGATTAGTCATTACTTTGTCACATTTGCGTTGATCGGTAGTCTAATAAACATTACATCACATCTTTTCATATTAGAATGTAATCTTTCAAAATCACAGAAACCCATTAGCATCGCGATTCGCAATGGATTAACCTCATGAATAGGTCGGCAATAAAATCTTAGCTCAAACATACAACAGGGCGGAGGTCATAAATAATAAAGCGTACGGCCGTACAGGGTTCCCTACAAGTGCGTAATGCTCGTTACCCTACCCTACCCTTCCACAAAGGAGCCAGCCGAATGGGGTAAAGATACATTACACCATTTCTGTTTGCTTTCGGACATTGTTTCGAGTTTTCCGCGCCTTGCCACGTACCATGTGTCGTATGATTTAGATACCCGCTTTTGTTGTGCACCTACATTTTTTAATTACGTGCGCCCAGTTGTATTTAAACTTAACTTTATATTGCAAATCAAATTAGTAGTAGCAATGTGTTGTTTTAATTACTTCTTAATTAAATGTGTCATCCGTCTCGGTCAAACTTGAGTTTTACAATACTAGAGCTATTTTCCTACAACATAACTATGGCCAGAACAAAAAGAGATATCTTAAATATTCATTTAACAAGTCGCATCTGTCAATTTCGGCAATTTAACACTTGCAAAGGAATCAATAGTGGGACTGGGACGGATTCCTTGCCCCTTGGGACGGACATGGATAATGATCGTCGGACGACGGTTACAAATAGGTTAGCAAATGTAATATCCGACCCGTCCAACCCAACGGACATTTAAATGTTCAGGACAATTCGATTCCGAACATCTTAACGTGCGAAGACGGAAGGATTAGCAATTTATAGTTCGCTTGTCCGTTGTGAATGTTACTCGGCTATTTTGGGAAATAATCATCAATCAAATATTATAATTCATTAATGTCAAAGGAAAAAAGCAACATCGAAACTGAACACCCACTAAAACACACTCAATAACTGTGAAATTAGAAAGAAAGAAAGATACATTTATTTCCAGAAAGAAAAGTATACACAACACACACAAGAAGAAGTACAATACATAAAATTAGACATCATGTTTGCTGAGAATTGTAATGTGTGTGCACTGCATTTCGCAAGTAAAATCTATTTAATGAATCTGAAATTAGAAAATAGAAATTATAATTGGGTTGAGCCCATGTTGAGCCATTAACAAGCAGAAGAAAAAGAAGACATCACCATTTAAATTTTAAATATTAATTTGATATGTGCGCATAAAATAAATAGTTTTACGTGTTGATCATGTTTTTATACAGGGTGTAATCGTTAAGTGTGCACAAGCGATTATTCCGTAACTATTGCAGATACTAAAAAACTTTAAACTGATATCGAAAGTACTTAACCTAATGAGTAAAATGGCCATAATAAATTTTTTAAAATAAAACGAGAAATATCCAAAAATGTGACATTAAACGCTCCCATACATTTTATTTCCCATACATTTTGTATTCATAGCAGATTTTCGAAGTGATGTCCTCATTGTGCAATACAATGAGGAGCTCTATTTACAGTTTCTAGATGAACTTCCCTTCAAATTTGCGAAGTAATTAAAGCAGAAAACCAAAAAAAGAAAGAAAAAGCTAAAATCTTTCATAATAAATGTACTAGGTTGATCCAAAAGTAATGTTAATTGGGTATTTCCTGTGCACATAAAAATATAAAATAAATGTTTTTTGCTTGCTCATGTATTCACTAAGTAATTACAAAAAAATCATATCAACAGGCCACGTTTCCAATTATTTACATTAATTTGAATGTGAGCCGTGCGTGCCAGAATGTTTCCCGACGAAAAGAAGAAACGATTCGACATGTAGAGGGTAAATTTCTAAATTTTTAATGATATCAGGATAATGTTTTGTGATCATGGACGTTACCCGAGTTCACCATGTTTATGCTGAAACCAAAAAAACAATCAATGTCCTGGATGCGAGCTTCCAAAGTGACGATGAAGAAATTCAAAGTGAAAATCAGTAGGTTAGATTAAAGCGGTAGTTTTTTGGGACGCTGAAGGAATAATTATGGTGGAATATTTTAAAAAGGTAGCCACTTTATTGGGCTCTTACTAAACAGACCAAATTAAAAGATTGCGGTAGGTTAGTAAGGAAAAGAGACATGGCAAACTGCGGACCTGAACGCTGTTTCACCAAGACAACGTACCAGATCACAAAGCGTCAGTTGCGATGGCTGCCATTCAAAAATCGGCATTCCAAATGCTTGAACACCTACCCTATTTTTTAGATCTAGCTCCTATTTGCTTTTATCTCTTTCCTCGGCACAAGAAACACTTTCTCAGCAATAAATTATTTTAAGACGACAGCGAAGTGATGGCCGCGTGGAGGGGTTTTTGTGGATGAAGTCAAAGTTTTTTTTTTAGTTTTGGAAAAAAAATATTGAAGTATATTTTCTAGTTAGAAGACTATATTCTAGAGAACTACATAATTATTATAACTGTAATGACCTTGTTTAATATTGATTATCATTACTTTTGGATCAACCCATGTACATGGGATATTCGTATCTCATACTAAATGTATGGGAGGGTTTCAAGTTAATTTTTTAGATATTTCTCGTTTTATTTTTAAAAATTTATTATGGCCATTTTACTCATTAGGTTAAATACTTTCAATATCAGTTTAAAGTTTTTTGATATATGTAATAGTTACGGAATAATCGCCTGTGCACACTTAACGATTACACCCTGTATACAACTTATAAACTACATCTAAATTATTTGATTCTATACATTGCAAATTCGTTTTTATTCGCAAAAGATCGACCCTCCTTTTTCCTAATATTAGTGACAATAAACAACATCAGGCACAATCAAGCAGTTAAATAAAAAACGCGCGGAATGCGACGGGAAGCTGTGACGTCATTTATTAAACAGGGCCTTCTAGAAGCATGTGTATTTTATAGCGTTTATGAATAAAATTTTAAACAATATTAGGAAATTTTTATCTATACATTAGTCTATACACTTTTCTTTACAATATCTCAAATAAATCTTACTAGTTTGTTTCCCTGATAAAAATAAAATTAGGGTAATGACAGGACATAAGTACGTTAGGTACTTACCTAATTATAAAATATTTATTTAGTATGCCTATATTTTTGTCAAGGGCAAGCACTTGATTGAATACATTATATCATACATACTATGATTTATTATTACAATAAAAAATATACGAGTTACGTTTACACTAAAAGATCACGAAAGAATGCTCTTGTTCTAGCTCTAGCTCTAAGTTCGTTTGATGTAAATGTACCGCTATGCGAATGCGATTTAAGCGCACTATCCTATTTCAAATTTGTTTATTCATTTATTTATTTCCAATCAATATTCAAATTTCAAATCCACCCTCCCTATATATTTGTATACAAGTTGAATTTTCCCCGCTCTCAACAACTGACGAAGAAAATCTCTCATCGGATTCATCTTGAATAATACATTCTCATTACGCATACTTAGTGAATCAGTTAATGCATACATACTCGTGTTTGTGAATTATTTACATGAACTAAAGTAATTATCGACGTGTCTGTATGAGTTAAATGTATCAAAATTAATATTATACTTAATTCTATTGTTCTATACTTTATTTTGGTTTTTTTTTTTATTAAAATTGTATAATCTATAAAGGGAAAACTGTAAACATAACCTGAAATTTTATAGGTAAGGAAAAATCTTTATCTTTGGCGCCAAGTTGGTAAGTAGGAACCAAAGCTTAGCGTTGTGCACACTGCATGCTGCATAATAAAGTATGATAATTATAATATTATCTGTTAGGTAGCAAACTGCAAAACAGAACAACATTGACTAAGTTATTTATTATTTTGAACCAATAAGCGTTTCCTATTTTATAATATATGTATAAAAAATTATTCAAATAATTTTCATATATTTTTCTGACATAAAAAATAGTTGAACACTATTTGTGTACCCAGCTCTTTCCGAAAATAATTATATTAGATAGAAGTTGTTAATTTTGAACTGATTAATTAATTTCACATTCAAAAATCTTTTTGCTGAATATTAAAATATTTTTAAAATTTACCCCCAAATCACATAAAATACGTGTGAAAGTATGTAAAGGTGTCAATTAGAGACAGGTGTAAGTTAAGGGGAGCATTCATCGTAATGGGAGTTGGAGCAACTTTTTAACAACTCGACCCTCACCGAGCTACGGAAATTGGGAATAATTACTTTGCCCTCTCATTGACACCAGTATCTTTTGAGATAATGTGTTACAAGTATTTAATTTATTAATATTTTAGAATGGATATAAAAATATTTGTTTTTTATTTTTTATTGTTTGTATTTTATGACGGAATATGTTAAGGATGTTCAATGTATGACTGTATAAAATCAACGCATGATAATAATAATATTTCTGTTTATGCCAAAAAATTATGAAACGTAAATTACTTTTTTACTTGTTAGCCGAAATATTCTATAATAATAGGTATAGTTAGGAACTTTATAATATTGTATAAAATGCACGTAATTTAAAGTAAAACAAAACCACCAAAATAATAATCATGCTCGCCTGTATTAAAAAACAAAAAATAACAATGCAAAATTAAACCTAAAACACTTCCAGTGACATAAACATTATTTAAAATTTTCAACAAGCCTTTCTTATTTGTATACCAAACAAAACTTTAATTAATCCTCCACATCGTAAGATATACTCGATGTTATCACAATATGTGCCGTTATCTCCAAGTTTAATGGTCGCGGCGTAGTGTGAGCGCAGGCTAATGAGGCTGCGGTCTACTCGAAAACATCACGCATCATGCCTCCAACCCGACCGACTAAGTTCGTGAACTTACAAACTTTCCATTAATTAATTTAACAATACCTATACTAAGAAGGCCGCATACTCACAGATTATAAAACTCTTTCGAACATTTCTTTTTTTTAATTCACACTGGCACAAAACACCAAAGTCCGTACAACTAAAAAAAGTTTAATGGATAACCGCGAAGGCGCGCGTCCGCCACCGAAACGTGGTCGACATTAAAACCTTAGCGGGAAAGAAACGGTCCCCTTATTACGTCTCGAAAGAAATTCGCTCGCACACAGGGGTACGCGAAAGAAGTCACCCACACAGGCAAAGGCTGCAACGACGCGACACAAGGGGACCTTGTTAGTGTGTGTGGGTACAAATAAGTATTAAAAGAGATAGTTAGGTGCGGGACTATAAGAAACACGATACATTTTTATGACATATATTCATGGTTAGTGGAGGAAATTTCACTATTTTTTGGCTCTAATATTATGAGCATAATTCTCACCGCGACTTGGTGTCGTGCTCATAAGAGATCGTATGATAATATACAACAAAATCGTACAACTTAGTGGTACAATTAGTATGAAAATGAAAGTTCTTTTTTCTATATTTTCCGTGAAAACAAATTTTACAAATTTATAGGTATAAATTATAATCTGTTCTTTAAGGAAAAATCCACAAATAAACTTAAGCTAAACGTAAAAACGAAATTTAACTTAAAAACTAGCTACAGTTGTGTTATCTGATAAAAATTAGGTAGTTGTTTTATGTTTATATACTTTGATTAT